>NW_004949139.1:1343667-1347357 GCF_000317375.1 Microtus ochrogaster
GGAGGAGGAGGAGGAGGAGGAGGAGGAGGAGGAGGAAGGGAATTGTGGAGAGTGTAGCATCCTGGGTGGGTGAATGGGGGATGGCAGGAGGTGGTCAGACAGAATGAAGGTAATTGAGAGTGTTTTACAGTCCTGATGTGAGTGTGTGTGTCTCTGTGTGTCTGTATGTCTGAGTGTGTGTCTCTGTGTGTGTTTGTGTATAAGTGTGTGTGTGTCTGTATGGCTGTGTGTAAGTGTGTGTGTGTATGAGAGGAACTGGGTCCCCAGGGAGATGTGGGCAGCCATTGCCCGAGAGGCCAAACTCTGGGCAGCAAGTGGTGGGCAGGGGTAGGGTGAGGGGCAGATGAAGGGATATTAATGGGAAGCCTTGCCTAAGACAAGTTCGTGTTTGTGGGTTCCCTCCTGAAGCTGTCATCATGTGGGCTCCTTGTCCTCCAGTCCCCCAGAGCTGTCCCTCCTCTCAGGGTGGGGTAGGCACTGGATTCCTCGCCGCTGGGTGTTAGCTCTCTTGTTCAGCATCTGAAAGGAGCCTTGCTGGAATACCAGGATGGGGGGACCTGGGAGGGATGCTGTCCCATGTCCCATGGGGAGCTGCACGTGTGTGAAATCTCAGTGTACACGGAACAGCCGGGTTGTTCTGCAGACTACATGTGAGTCCCTGTAGGAAGCAGAGGGCCTTCTCATGTTGGGAGGTTGGTGGGGTCAGGCATGACAACCAGTGAGGGATGGCTTCCAGCCAGCATGGTGTCCTTCTCAATCCACACGCCATTTATGAAGAAGTGGGAAGTGTGGGATCCTAGGACCAGAGCACAGCAGCCCAGGCTGCGGGACGTGAAGAGGGAACAAAGTGACAAGCCAGCATGAAGACAGCACAGGGCACTGGGCACACTGGGCATCCTCCAGGCTGCCCTGAAGACAGCTGTGCACATCTGGGAGCCATTTCCTCATGTTGCTGTCAGCCCGCTCCAGTCAGGAAATCCACCTCCACCACCTGGAGCTCATCCCCTAGGGTTCTTCACCCCAAGGTACCCCAAGGCAAAAGAGTACACTGGTTAGAAGAAAGACGGAAAACCAGACCACGCAGAGAACTCTGAGGCAGACTTTCTGCAGCAGATGGGCCTGCTCTAAAATAAATGCTTTAAATTTACTCAACGAGATATGGGCAGATAATAGCAGCATGAAGTTAGAGCAAGAAATCTTTATAAAAGAACCGAGTAAAAGAGTCAGGCATGAAGGAAAATGGTCAGAGTAGAGAAGGTGGTGAGTGAGGTGGCCGTGGTGGATGGTGCTGGAGAGAGTTGAGAAATCTGACATTAGCTAGACCAGCTCTTGACAAAGGCAGAGAGGGGACAGGACCAGGAGCGTGCCAGTCAGTGTGGCCCCGTAGAGGAAGGTGGAGCTTCCGGCTCCGGATAACACCCATAACACACAAGCAGTTCGGACAGAAGAGGGGAGAGGAAGTCAGTGGTGGCGCCAGGCTTTGTGGCTCGTGCCTGCAATCCCAGGACTTGGGAGGCCCAGGCAGGAGGATTGTAAGTTCAAGGCCAACCTAGGCTACAAAATAAGTTCCAGAATGGCATAGCAAGAGCGTGTCTAAAAATATATGACTGAAAAAGAGTTGATGCAAATGTTCTTTATTTAAAAAAAAAAAATCACAAGACCTAAGATTAAAGGGGTCATATCCACCAAGGGAGATGGAGGAAAAAACCAGACACCAGATACATTAGTTCAGTAATTTAAGATCACTAATACAAGGAAAGTTCCAGAAGCAAGACTGGAGCAGAATTCTCAACATTATTCACTGCTGGTCTAAATGCAAAACGGCGCAGGCTGAGAGCAGCTACACACATCTTCAGGGCCCACTATGGAACCTGCTGTCTTCCTGCACACGCAGAATATTTGAGAAAGGGGGCCACACAGGGGCCTATAATTGACCTATAAACTAAAGTGTTTTCTGACTTCAAAATAATAAATATAAACTTTAATACATATTGATAATAAAAAGAATGCATTTCTGTAAGTTTGGGAGCTAAATTTATGTTAATAAACTGTTACTCAGTTTCTTGTCCGTTAAAAAAAAGTTTAATGAGTCACCATTTTATTCTTTATACCTCTAGGTTCTTAGGATTAGGTTGTTAAAACCCTTTGCCGCATTGTAAAATGGCCAAAACAGTACTTAGTGAAATCTATATCTTTAAGGTTATTAATTAGGAAATAAAATAATTCAAAAAATGAATGAAGTAAATGAGTTAAGCTTTCAACTCCAGAGGCTGAGTCGTAAAAAGGAAAGTAAATATAAGGCTGACCCGTCCAGCAGGTCCAGTTATTCAGGGTCTATAGAGGCACTACCTGAAAGAATCATGGGCGGGAGAGAAAAAGGAGACCAAGCAAAGTTCTGTTGTCAAGGTCTCCGGTTTTTTAGGGTAATGGTTGAGGCTTATATAGTACAGGAAGATTGTCAAAGCCACCAGCCTGGTTCTTTGAAAAGATTAGTGACACTGACCTCTGGTAAGAACAATTATTAAAAAGAAGGGGGCGGAGAGATGGTTCACTAGATGCCTCTCCAGAGGACCCATGTTTGGCTCCCAGTATCCATTCCCTGGATATTCTAATTGCAATTTCCGTTCAAAGGGGGATATAATGCCCTCTTCTGGTCTCTGCTGGTACTGCATGCATGTGGTGCATAGATATACATGCAGGCAAAATACCCATACATAAAAAAATAAAAAACAAGTAAATCTTACAAGAAAGACGAAAATATACAAAGTATAGGACAAAAACCCAGAACATATTACATATACCAAAGAATAAAAATCACAATAAAAGATGGTAATAAGCAACTATAATTTTATAAGCTGAACGAGAGAACCCTTTTCCTATACTTTTGGTTTCTTGAGGCACCATTTGTTATTGTTGGCCTCATTTCCTGGAGGACTGAAATATTATTCAGAAAGTCTGCTCTTATGTCAATATCTTGAACTATTTTCCTTCTAAGTATTTCATGATTTTGTTTTATTTTGTTGCTGCTTGTTTCTTCCTTTTTCGGCATGGTTGCACTATGTAGCCCCAGCAGCCTCAAACTCACTATGTAGACCAGGCTAGCCTTAAACTCACAGAGATCTCACTGCCTCTTCCTCCTGAGTGCTGGGACTAGCTAAAGACGTGAGCTGCCACATAGCTTCGCGTTTGCATTTGAGTTCTTAGGTCCATCTGGCATTGCCTTCTATGCAAGGCGAGAATGTTTATTGATTTGCATGTGTTGAACTGTTCATTCCCTGCTGAAATAAAGGCAACTTGATTGTGGTTTAAAACAAATCTGAGATGGAGCAAATCCATTTCTAGACGAATATAAAACTCACAGAACATAACACTCAAATAGATAACTATGTATTAAAGGGATGAGATTATAATTTATAATGTCCTTTCAAAAATCTCCTCTGAGAGATGGGCTCACAGGACTCCACCTTTCCATGAGGAACTTTTGGCAATTAATGGTTGCCAGGGGAGGGGGAGTCATTTTCTTTAGTGTTGTAGCCACTAGCAGGATGCCCATGTTCCAGTGAAGAGCCTCTTACACTGCTCTACACACAACTCTGACTGAACTCAGTGAGTCTCTCTCTGTCTTTGTCTTTGCCTCTGTCTCTGTCTCTCTCTCTGTCTCTGTCTCTCTCTCTGTCTCTGTCTCTCTCT
>NW_004949139.1:1348117-1355903 GCF_000317375.1 Microtus ochrogaster
CCAGGCTGGTCTCAAACTCACAGAGATCCGCCTGCCTCTGCCTCCCGAGTGCTGGGATTAAAGGCGTGCACCACCACCGCCCGGCTTCACTGATCTTTAAAAGAATGTTTAGCTTCTAATTCATAAGAACCATTCCCCCAAAGGTGCCGGTCATTTGGGAAACTGTCCTGCTTTGGGTTTCCAAATGAGGCAGTCCTAACTCCAGACAACAGATACGAAACGGGAGAAACGTGTAGAGCATGAACGGTCACGCCTCAGTTTTGCCTATGAGCTGCCAGACTTCTGTAGAAAGTGTAGATGCCATGGAATAGTTTAAAATGTACCGTAATCAGAGAGAAGGATTTCCCCAGGGGACGAGAGGGTGTCTTCACTCTAGGAAACCCAGAAGTGTAATTCTCCATCTCAGTAGGAGTCATTGAGGAACCCTTGATGACTTCAGTCAGTACAGGAAAAGAGAGGATGCCTACCTGTGATTGAAGTGACTTCACCGGTGAGAGTAGATTGGAGATGGACTTGGAAAATATTTTAAAAGTCTTCAGTCAACATCTGAGTCATTTTCAGTGTCCATGCATTCTCAGGCCTCTCATGGCTCTGGCTGACCTTGGCTGTCAACCTGAAAAACATCTGGGAAGAGGGACCCCAAACTGAGGTCTGCCTCTGTCACTCTGGCCTGTGTGTGTGTCTGTGGGGCAGTCTCCATTACTGACTCCTGGGTGGTGGTCCTGGGATGGCCAAGAAGGCTGACTGAGCACCGCAGGAAGCAGGCGTGTGTGGTGGTGTAAGAGCACAGCTTCTGCTCTCCTCAAGCTCCTGTCTCGAGCACCTGCCTTGGCTCCTATCTTAGCTCCTTTTCTATTGCTGTGCTAAAAGACCATGATCAAGGCAGCTTATAGAGGAAAGTGTTGGATGGGGCTTACAGCTTCAGATGGCCATCGTGGCAGAGAGCGCTGGGGAGGGCAGGCATGGTGCTAGAGCAATATCTGAGAGCTTACATCTGATCCATAAGCAGGGAGAGAGAGAGAGAGAGAGAGAGAGAGAGAGAGAGAGGGAGGGAGAGAGGGAGAGAGGGAGAGGGAGAGGGAGAGGGAGAGAGCTAACTGGCAATGGTATGGACTTTTGAAACCTCAAAACCCACCCTCAGTCACATACCTAATTCAACAAGGGCACATCCCCTAAATCACCCTAAACAGTTCCACCAACTAGTAGCCAAACTTTCAAACATTTGAACCATTCTCTTTCAAGCTACCAAAGCTTCTCTTGAGAACGGACTATAACCTGTAAGCTAAGCTAAATAGACCCTTTCTTCCTCCAGGTCAGTTTTGGTCATGGTGTTTAATCACATCAAGAGAAGTGCAAACCAGAACAATCAGCAATACTGTTTAACTCAGAAAGCCTGATTCTGGTCGATGCTGTAATCAAAGGAAGAGATGTGCACACTTGGAATATGGGGGAAACGGGTCAATAAGCAGTTCTAGGACATGAGAGCCCATCCGTGCTTCTGCAGACATTGCTAGTGGAGGACCCAGCCATGGAAGCTCAGCAGGGCCTGAGTGTTTCAGGGAAGACCACAGACTGAGACCATCCGGGCACCACCCAGAACAGAGTATCCAAAGGACATTCCAACTGTTGTAGATAGGATCACCTGCCAGCACACACCCATCGCTTTTCACCAGGACACCCTAGACAAATGTCAGCCAATCAGGGGTCCTGAACCTTAGAAATCCCTCGCCCCCACCTTTGTTACTATAAAAACCCAATCCTAATTGAGTTCGGGGCTCTTCGATCATTCCGGTGTGTTGGACATATGGGGAGTCCATGTTTGCAAACTAGTGTAGAATAAAGGCTCTTAGCTTTTACATATGGGATTTGGTCTCCTTGCTGGTTTGGGGGACTCCATGATCTGAGCATAGCAATAGCAGCTCCATAGCAACATTAGTGTGGGAGCCCAGCATAGTGGTGCACACTCGTAATCTCAGCACTTGAGAAACAGGAATTCAAGGCCAGCCTGGGCAGCATAGTAAGAACCAATTCAAAGTGTTCTCTCTCTCTCTCTTTGTGTGTGTGTGTGTGTGTGTGTGTGTGTGTGTGTACACATATAAAAGATATATATGCACTCACTTTATATATCTCCTGGAGATGCTGAGGAAGAAGACTGGAATGGATATACGTCTGGGCTGGCGATGAAGCTCGGCCATAGAGTACTTGTCTACCACCATGCATGAGGACCTGATGAAATTACCTGGTGCGAGTGAGAAGGAAACATAAAACACACAACAAACCCGCTTAGGAGTTCATTAGGGAGGGGTGTGCAGGCTTGGTGAGGTCAGTGTGCAGAGGGGGTGCTTTAAAAGCCTCTAGCTTTTTAAAGGCCACCTTGCGCATGTGCACAGGGAGATGACGTGGCTACGTCATACACAGATAATGGGGCTCACGCATGCGCGCAAGGGTTTAGCTGAGTCATACGTGGATGATGCAACCACACCACACGTGGGTCATGCAGGGCCCTTTGACATCCCCAGGGCCATTAGGCACTTCTGACTGAGGGCTTGTCCGCACATGCAAGGCCCTGGAGACTAGCAGGGTCATAGGCCCAGAGAAGCTGCTGCTGCTGTGATGTTAGATGTGCCCTTCAGACTGCCTCCAAGATAACAGGCTGTGTCCGTAGACCGGTGCGGCTGCCAGCTTTGGTCAGAGAGAGAAGCTTCAGACACTCAGTTATGGTGAGAGCACTGAGAACAGATGATGCTTGATCCTCAGCTGTAAGTGGGACGTCTGTATCATCCCTGACACTCCAGGAACACCCCAGTGAAAGACCAGGATAAATCCAGACCCCCAAACAGAAAGAGTAGAGCCCAAAATCTAGGTTAGCCGGTTCAGTGACTTTGTTCCAGGAACATCCCAGGGGAGGGAGCAGAAGGTGCTTGTGAGCCGGAGGAGAGATGGAACGGGGGAATGCGGACTGTTGGCATGACGTGGCCGTTGCGCGCATGAATTTGCAGCAGCTGTGTTACCTGTACAAGATTTCCTCGTGATTGAACCCACTAACAGTCTATCACAGGGGCAGAAGCTCTCAAGGCCCTACCGTGCTCTGAGGACTTAGAAGTTCCTGGTTGCTTGATGAGGGAGAGGATCAGCCATCATATATATGTATAAAAATGTCATGATGCAACCCATTATGACTAATTAATGTATATTCATAAATGATGAAAAAGAAAAATAGTAAAGTTCATGAATATAAAAATGAGCTTTAAATGTTAAAGAGGGATATAATTGGAAGTGTCACTGTCGGAGACCCCTGGGCCAACAGAAGAGAAACATGGTTGCAGGGCAGCACCTGGCAATCAGGAACTCCACGATGCCAGCCAAAACTGGAGCCAGTGTCTAGGGGAAACTCACTGTCACCACAGAGAGGGACACTGGATCACCTTCCTGTGCTGAGTGAATCAGGCTGAAGTGAAAGGTGAAATACAATGTAACCAGACACAGGGCAGCCAGGCGTGCTGGTGCGGTCTGGAAGCAGGAAGATTAGGCATTCAAGACCAGCCTTGGCTACATAGTGAGCTACATAGTGTCTAGCCTGGGGTGTGTGAAAAGAAGCAAAACAAAAATAAACAGAAGAAAATTCAGAATAGTTTTGTGTGAGCGGTGGACAAGCCATAAGCAAAAGCATTGGTAAATTCAATTACACGGGAACTGTGGATTTCTGGTTGGTGACACGGATCCCAGATAAGTCAACAGAAAGCTGATGGGACAGGAGAAGTTATTTGCAATGTTTAAGGCTGACAAGGTGCTAATATCTGGGATACCTAAGAAGCTCTTGCAAGGAAACAGCAACCTCGATAAAAAAATATAAAAAGGAAAAATCACCAGAGCAAGATATTTATGGAAAAAGCAACGCAAAGTGTTTGGAAAGCCTGCCCAAGCTCATTGGTTTCCAGAGAAACAGAGAGGGCAGAAACAGCCATCCTGTACCTGGTAGACTGGAAGAAACCAGGCAGCCAGATGATGACGTCACCTGCAGATGGGAAGTGGAAAAGTCCACAGGAGTGCAGGCTGATGTTTTTCTAGACACCACCCTGGCAGCTGTTGTTTAAATAGGGCACATGTGTGTGCATATATGTATATGCATGTCCTATGCCCTCCAGGGCCACGTCTGGGTGTGTGTATAAGAACCCTGAGCTGCTGGAACAGGATGTCAGTGTTGACTGACGTACAGTGCACTGCCGGAAAGGCAGGGGTATAAACACCATTGAATGTTATTTAGCTGGTGAGGATAATTTTTAGATTATGCACAGCACCACGAATCCTGAAAACATACAGGAGTTAAAAAGAAAAAAGAGAGGCTAAGGTCTATCATATGGTTCAGCTTACAAACTTTAAATCCGAGCACCCACAACTGCAGGATTCACTTCATAGTAATTCTAGACGTCAGGTCCGTGATGGCTCTTGAAGGAGAAGAAGGGTAAGGGAGAATGTGGATGAAGAAAATGCCTAAAAGAGCCGGGCGGTGGTGGCGCACGCCTTTAATCCCAGCACTCGGGAGGCAGAGGCAGGCAGATCTCTGTGAGTTCGAGACCAGCCTGGTCTACAGAGCAAATTCCAGGACAGGCTCCAAAGCCACAGAGAAACCCTGTCTCGAAAAAAAAACCAAAAAACAAAAGAAAATGCCTAAAAGAAGAGCAGGGCTTTGGGGTGACAAAAGAGCTTGGCAGGCACAGACATTTGCTGCCAAGGCCGCACGTGGTGGGAGGAGAGAAGCAACTTCGAAACCAGCACATGCAAGCCTCCTCCTGCAAATAAATCAATGAAGGTTAAAAAAAAATATGAGGGCTTTTTGATGATCAGTGTTAGTGTTGTGAGCTGCGGCATGCTATTAGCTCCGTTGTCTGCTGCCCCCGAGGCACCTACCAGCCAGCACTCCCTCCCCAAGGGCCTTCTTGTCTGAGTTCCTATCCTTTCCAGCGAGTAAGAGTCCCCTGATTCCTGGCCCGCAGCAAGCCTTCAAAAGTGCTTACCACGTGAGGGAAGGAAGTGGTGGGTGGGCAGATGAATGACACTTGACTCAAGCAGTAAGTTCATGGGTGAATGAATCAGTGGGCACCAGAATGACTGAGTGAATGAGTGGAGAGGCTAATGAGTGGATGCTTGGGAGAGTCCATATGAATGAACAGATGAATAAATTCGTGGATAATGAATGGAAGAGGTTGGCCCACTTGCCCAGTCTCTAGAGAGCGATCACCTGACAGGCAGGTTCACTTGAAAATGGTTGTGTGTCTGTTCCTTGCTCTAAGGAGCCTCGAGGATGCTTGCTTGGTCCCTTGTGATACTTTCTTGCCAAAGCTGACAAGGACAGAACTTCATGGAAGAAATTGATCTGTCTTGACAGAGCTTGAACAGAAACTCTGAGGCAGGTCTGCAGAAAGAATACCACAGCATCCCAACCATGATGACTGATCTCTGGTCCAGATGACTGGGGGTGCCCTGGTCCTGTTGGGGAGAGGCCCACATCCTACCAAGCTCAACATGAAGGATGTCCACCCCTGGGAATACTGACTGGCTAGGGTCCCTGCAGCTCCCTTATCCCTGCATAAGGGTCAGATAGAAATGACCCCATATAAATAGCTCCCAAGAGGGCCACCTGCCCCAAGGTGGTAGGTTCAGCTCAAGTTCTGGTGTTGGCTGACTTCCTGGGACTGGAATTTTGCCTGTGCGGATGTTACAGTGTTGGAAGAAAAAGAGGGGATGGGGAGAGGCAGGGTGTTTCCACTGTGAGTGCTCCAAGGCTTCCTGAGCTGTCTCCACAGGCGCCATTAGAAGTGTTTAGAGCCAGGGTCATAGAGGAGATTCGGGATAGGAAGGAGGGAGGGGCTCTCACTGAGCAGCTGCATCTAAAGCTGTGCTGGGCACTTTTCTGCATTTGTCTCATTTACATGGATGAGGAAGCAGATGTACAGGTTGGACATGTGACTACCTAGGGCCTCCCCATCAGGGACTGATGGGACCATGGGGCCTGGATTCTCACTCCAAAGCTGTTCCCAGATCCCACCAGGGAACAGGTTGGTAGGGATAGCACTCAGGCCGGGAGGACATGTTGAAGGAGAGGTACCTATGATGGCTGCAGTCAGGTGGTCACCTCCATGGCCTTGCTCCGCTCTTCTTAGGATTGACTGGTCGGGGGCGGATTTCTCTCTTTACTGGGAGACTCTCCAAAAGATTGTCCCCTTTATCACAAAGGAAATGGAAGTCTGGAAGCTGAGCCTGGAGGAAACATTCCAGAACACAGGAGCTTAAAGAACACCCACATGGTCAAATGAGGAAAGCAAGACCCAGAAAGGGGCAGGGACTTTGAAGTGCAAGCAAGGATCCAAAGGCAGAGAGTAGGTGGTGGCCCATGGTTCTCTTTCCTGTTCTGAAGATGGCCGGCTTTGCCTCCCTTTGTGGGCAAGGGCTGTTGAGACAGACTTTCTCTGTGTGGCTCCTGATGTCCTGGGACTCACTCTGTAGACCAGACCAGGCTAGCTTCAAACTCAGAGATCCTCCTGTCTCTGGGTCCCAAGTGTTGGGACTAAAGGCGTGAGCTGTGGCAGCCACCCACACCACCTGGCCAGGTTTTGTCTTCTAAATCGCCAATCTTAGGCCTCAACCTGGAGTTTTAAGATTGAAATGACATTTTCAAACTGCCCTATATCTTGGGTTTCCTGTGTGACCTAGGTTCTCCCAAAAAGGGTTTCTTACAGATAGCGTATCACGGGCGTGAAGGCTGAAGTGTGTGGATAGAATCACAGAGAGAGCAACTATGCTGAAATCTGAGCATCCTCGTGGAGGAGTTTCTAATTTCTAGCACCTCCCGTGGGTGTCGAGTCACAAGTGACAGAACAGAGACGCCGTTTCCACTGGAGTTCCAGAGGGGAGGGAGTATATGCCTGCCACATTGTCCCTGGTCCTGCTGCATTTGGGTGTGCAGAAGCGCTGAGCCTGCTTCTGTCCTGCTTTATCTTGCATGGTGTGCACAGCTAAGTTAGAGTGCTGGCTGGTGCTGTTCTCTCCTGGATCCCATTGACTGTAATCAACTGTTCTTTACATCCAATCTGAGCTGCTTGAGGGAGAAACTAAGAAAGTTTCTTTCTTCATCCTTATCACCCACACAGAACAGCAGACAGCATGCAAAGAAGTCACTGAATGCTGAAACGAAGTATAGTCACTATTATTAAAGATTCAGTCTGAGCAATTGTATCTCCCGGGGAAGCAGGGCCAGCCCTACATATCTTTGGTAATATCTCGATGGTGATCATGGCCATGTAAGAGTTACTTTATTAAACACAAGATAATATTCTGCTTGGCAAACTTGTGTCTGCATGATGAACAGTCAGGTGCCCAGCAAAAGAAATCATGTTCATGGTAATCAGGCCTGTGTGACCAGCTCAAATGTCAATCAACACAAACTAGCTTCCAGGACAGCACAGGCTCAAGTAGGGCATATAGATGTGAGATAGGAAGCTAACCAGATTAATATCATATCGCCATCAAGTCTATTTGAAAATATCACCAATAAAAACTCCCCCAAACAAAAACTGCCCCTAAGTACCCATTTTCATCTATTTAGGTGATGTCCCCCCCCCCCGACATCTATTAGTTACAGAGAAAACAGGTGCCCATGCTGGCAAGTTGGCTAAGTAGCTAAAGGTACCCGTTGCCAAGCCCTGATGATTTGAGTTTGATCCTCAGAACCCACATGATGGAAGGAAACTACTGACTCATTCAAGCTGTTCTCTGACCTCTGCATGCT
>NW_004949139.1:1356388-1359743 GCF_000317375.1 Microtus ochrogaster
CCCCTCATCTCTGCATTCATGCTGTAGCACAGTGCACCCCCCCACTAAGTAAATAAACAAATGCAGCACAAGCCAGGCTTCTGAGTTAGTTCCTTTCTTATCCTTTTCAAAGTTTCCCATTGTCCTCCAGGTGGCCGGGAAGCTCTTGTGAAGAAAGCTGTGGGGGCTCCAGCATCTGGTGGACCTGGTTCAGACCCCTGCTCTGCCATTTCCCTGCTATGTTTGGGGCTGATTTTCTCCTTTATACACAGAATAAACATCTGGGGGCTGAGGTGGTGGCACCATCAGAAAAGTGTTTGCTTTGTAGGCACAAGAATGAGTTTCATTCCCATAACATTTTTTTTGTTTGTTTTTTCGAGACAGGGTTTCTCTGTGGTTTTGGAGCCTGTCCTGGAACTAGCTCTTGTAGACCAGGCTGGTCTCGAACTCACAGAGATCCGCCTGCCTCTCCCATAACATTTTTTTTAAAGCTGACCATGGTGGTGCATGCTTTTAACCAACCAGTGGGGACGTGGAAACAGGTGGATTCCCAGAGTTCCCTGGCCACAGAGCTGGCCTAGGCTAATCAAAATCTCTCTCTGTCTCTCTCTGTCTCTGTCTCTGTCTCTCTCTCCAATAGAAAGTGGATGGTGCCTGAGGAAAGACACCCAAGGTTGTCTTCTGACCTCCATATGCATGCTCACATATGTGCGTGTACACATACACACGAGCAATTGCACATCCATGCCCGTATACTTAGAAAAGAGAGTAAACCTGGGCAGGCTTGTGTCAACTACCTGAGAAGAGGTACTGGATGTTTCACAGTCTTGACTTTAGCCTTTGAGCTCCACAACTGATTCCACAAACTTCTGTTACCTGGAGTCACCCAGTTTGTGATACTTGGTTTCAGTGGCCCTGGGGAATTATTTCGGTGGGTGAAGTCAGTGAGAACATCGAGGTTCCAGGGACTAGATGGAGGAAGAGAGATGGTTGAGAACCGTCATCTCCAGCTGTGGGTTGCCGTGGGCAGATCACCTGGGAAAGGAGTTGCAAAGAGGAATCCTCTAGATTAGGGTGGCCTGTGAGCAAGCCTGTGAGGGGTTTTCTTAAACGGTTTAACTGAGATGGAAAGCCCAAGCCTGGATGTGGGCAGTGCCAGTTCACAGACTGGGTCCTGGTCTAGATGAAAAGGGGAGAGTGAGTGAGAACTGGCAAGCATGCATGAATTCAAAGCTCTCTGCTTGTGATGATGGGAGCGATATGACCAGCTATTTTGTCTTAGGAACACTGCTTCTGCTGGCCTGCTCTGACTGCAATGACACAATGCCGCCTTTCATGAGATGTTCTGAACATTCCTGTGCTGGCTAGTTTATGTCACTTGACAGAGTCACTGGAGAGGAGGGAACCTGTGCTGTAAGCAAGCCTGTAGGTATTTTATATGTGTGTTACCGAACCTGGGCTGGTGGTCCCGGGTTCTATAAGAAAGCAGGCTGAACAAGCCATGAGAATCAAGCCGATAAGCAGCATCCCTCCATGGCCTCTGCATCAGCTCCTGCCTCCAGGTTCCTGTCCTGGTCATAGTGTTTCATCACAGCAATGTGACCCTAAGTAGGACAGACTTTGTAGTGGTTCATTTATTTATGGAGTACTAACTCGGGCCACTATTCTCAGTAATGTTAGTCCTGTGATTAACAGTCTGAGCAGAACTTCAAGCCAGAAGTGGTAAATGAGCGGTATGTGACAGCGGTATGTGACAGCGGTGTGTGACATCTTCATAGGCACAGTCGGAATGGAGGATTGGAGGATTGTTAAGTAGCTCAGCTACCTGTGCATCAACAAAAAAAATTAACTATAAAAGAAGACTTGAAGTTTCTACCTGTGATTGTGAGCAGAAATTGTCACCAGTGTCCTTCAAACACTTTCTCACAGATGCTCATTTGTTGCCTGTGAAGACGGCCTGGCCATAGTGCTGAGTCTATGTCTAGGGTCCTAGGGTCACAGTATGGGGCTGGGGATACTGGATCCCGCTGTGGTGGCATGGGTCAGAGTGAGGAAATCGGCAGTCTAGACGTTAAAGCAAGTAAACGTGACCACACTTTTAATCGGTACCCACAAATGTTCTGTCTGTCAAAGATGACCCCATGGACACTCTGAAAGTGTACGTGTGTGAGTCCACATGAGATTGTGTATAAAAGTGTGTGGGAGAGGAGTCATGTGAGTGTGCCATTGTGTGAGAGTTGATTGTGTGCCTGTGTGTGATTTTGTGTGTATCTGTGACCTGTGTTTGTATGGGGTATGTAGCTGTGATAGTGCGGTGTAAGTGTGGGTGAGCATGAGTGTGGACACACCAAGTGTGTGAATGCATCTGATTGTATGAATGCATATGTGACTGTGTTTGTGTCTGCCTTCGTATGTGTCAGCATATGTGTGTGTCTATGTGAGTATATGTGGCTGTGCATCTGTGTGTGTGTAAATGTGAGTCTTAGAGTAAGTATATCAGTGTAAGAGTAAGTGTGAATAGCACATGTGATTGTGTTTGTGAGCATATGAAAATGTGTGACATGGTGTGTCTAAGTGTATGTGAGCATGCAGGTGTGAATGCGATTCTGTGTGGTGTTTGTGTTTGAATGTATGTAAGCATGTGAGTATGAGTGTGTGTGTGTGTGTGTGTGTGTGTGTGTGTGTGTGTAAGGGCATCACACTGTCAGCCCTCACTTGAGGCCTGGGTCTGCTTCCTAGCTGCTTGGCCTTGGAGACCTCACTTAACTGCTTACGTCTCTGGAAGTGCTGTAAAATGAAGCTTGCATTCCTGTTCCCTGGGACACGCATGATGTGTGACAGAACTCATGCGATGCCTTTAAATGCACAAATGCTTTTAGGGCAGAGCTTTGAACAAAGTACGTGTTTAATAAAGAGACTATTATTGTTCTCCATGTAAAGCATGTCATAAGTCATTTAGTCTAATCTTCACAGCAACAGCATGGGAGAACGAGTATATCTCATTTAATAATCATAACACAATTAAAATGATACCTCATAATAATCACTTATGTTGATTGCATACTCGAGAGTTTTCTCCCTTCTACTGAATCGCAGGAAAGCACTTTGTTTGACTGCTCACAGGAAAACTAACTCTAGCCCCTTTGGTGTTAATCCTGGTTAGTCGGACCTGGTCATGGTAATGCACTTCTCTGTGGAATGACTGGTTTGGGCCATTCTTCCCAGGTTTGCCCAAAAAGTCCTGGTTCTAGCAGTAGTGCAGTCGCCTTCCCAGAGCCCTTCTACCCTGGGCAAAGAGCGATGGACAGTGGAGTGCCGTGGTCAGCACCTCTGGGGAAGGCTGCATCAGAGAGCGTGAGGACAACGTAGAGGGAAG
>NW_004949139.1:1361183-1366183 GCF_000317375.1 Microtus ochrogaster
ACAGAGGCAGGCAGGTCTCTGTGAGTTTGAGGCCAGTCTGGTCTACAAGAGCTAGTTCCAGGACATGCTCCAAAGCCACAGAGAAACCTTGTCTCAAACAAACAAACAAACAAACAAACAAACAAACAAACCCCAAAATCAAAAATCAAGTAACAGGATAGAGACCATTGTCCCACAGCACACCGTGGTTGGCATCATTCCCTGAGTATGATGGTGTCATCCCTGGTCAGCTAGGCTGGGCTGCAGAGTTATAGGAAGCAGCTGAAGGGGAGCCAGGAAGGAGCCAGTTTCTGAATCTGAGAGCAGTGTTCCTTTGTGGTTTCTGCTTCCAGCTCTTGCCTTGAGTTCCTGCCCTGGTTTTCCTTGATGCCGGACTGTAACCTGTAAGCCAGATAAACCCTTTCCTCCCCAAGTTGCTATTTGTCAGAGCAACAGAAAGTTGCTTTTTATCACAGCAACAGAAATCACACTAGAACGTTCCCAAATCCTGCTCCTCTGTGTTCCTCTCGTCTTTATCTTCAGCTCCCGTGTCAAATCCGGCTTTTGCTTCATGACAGCCATGCCCCAAATAGTAGCTTAAAGTCGAAACTACTTATTCAGTTCACATTTAGGTCGGCAATTTAAACTTAAAAATCAATGAAGACATGAAAGACATGGGGTGGTAGTCCCCACCCACCTACCACTCCGTCCGCGCGTATCTGTGCCTACAGAGGTCCTTGAGGACATGGTTAGCCTGACTAGGTCAGTTCTGCTTCTCTCATTTGCCCTCAACTCTGCAAACATGTCCTTCCAGTTCTGTTCCTAAGGAGAACAGGAAGCTGCCCACGTCACACATATCACTTGTGTGTGTCCCAAGGCCATGGAGTTGTCTGCTGTCCCTTAGGATGCAGCCAGCTAGGACCTCGGTGGCTTTGATTGTCTGTGGAAGAGCACTCTGGTCCACCACAGTGACGTCATGCTAAAGGGAAACAGGAATGCATTGTCATGTTGAATTTCCTAGTGAAACACATTTGTGTGAGAAGATGGGAGGGAAACCCTACAGCGTCAGGTTTCTGTATAGAAGGTTGTGGGGAGTCTAGGTCTGGGGCTCGCTGTGACGTCCTTTGTGAGGTATAAGTTATTGTGCTTTTGTTTTTAAGTGAGATACTTGTGTCAGGGGGGTTGCTTGGATGTCAGAGGCAACGTGAGCCACAGTGAGAAGACTGTCCTAATGCTTGCATCAAGTGGTCATAAGCCTATCAAATTTAAGTAGGGAACGACAGGATCCTACATCAGGACCAGGTTGCAGGGCAAACAACTCTGTCCACTGCTTCAGTGTTAGGGACACTGGGTATAGAGTCTTGGAAAAACCCTTCTAGGATTTTTCACATAGCACGTGTCTCTAGCTAGGCCTTGTCTTCTGCATCCAAGAGCTATACATTCAAAAAGAAGGTTCTGCTAGGTGTGGTACCACAGACGCGGTGACACACACCTCTAATCCCAGCTCCTAGGAGGTTCTGTGAGTTCCAGGCCAGCCTGGGCTGCATAGCAAGACCCTGTCTCAACAATAACAACAACAAACCACCGCCACTACCAAAGCAGCTGCTGATGGCCACTGAGCCATCATAGAGACTGACTATGGGGCTGACATCAAATAATTATGAAATTGCAGTTGTCTCTATGAGCAGGGTATTACTAAAACTGTCAAGTCACGATAAGGTCGGGAGTGTACAGGGGCAACCTATCACATGATGGAAATGGCTCGTCTAGGAAGGAGCATAAACGAGTCACACAGCCCACCGGTGTCATAATCCCTCCCCTGCAGCCCGCACAGACCCCTGGGGCTTCCTCTAGCTGGGAGGGGGAGAGGAAACACATGGGCCTGATTCTCATTTGCAGGTGCAGCTGTCAGCTGATGCGAGAGGACTGCAGACCCAGGCAGGCTGGGAGGGAAATGAAAACAGCGGCACTAACACGTGGTGTGTGTATTTGTGTGTGTGTGTGTGTGTGTGCATGCGCGCGTGAAGGCCAGAGGATGATCTGAGATGTCATCCTCAGATGCCATCTGTCTCCTTTAAAACAGGGGCTTTGATTGACCCGGTGCTCACCAGGTAGGCTAGACTGACCAGCCAGCGAGCCCCAGAGATCTTCGTGTCTCTGGTGACAAATGCAATCTGTGCTGCCTTTTCCTGTGAGTTCTGTAGCTCAAACTCAGGTCCTTGTGCTTGAGATCACGTTCCTGACTGGGAGCCTTTGGTGGAGGGAAAAGTGATTAAAGCACCAGCTGGCTGGTCAGGGGAGCAGATTCGGGCGGACCCATGGGGACAGGCACTGAGTTTGAGGGTATCAGCACCTCACGTTGATGTTGACTGGGACGAATGGAAGGACGGCTCTGGAGATGCCAGGCCCCTGCCCTCGGCCTCTCTAGTGTTGAGCAATAGACTCACGGATTGAGGGGGCAAAGTGGCCACTGTGAAGCTCTGCGTTGTTTGCCCATTCACCAAAGCAGGTCTTGGTGCTACCTTGGCTGACCCTCCAGTGTGCCAACAACAGAGTCCAGAGTGCAGCTCTCCCGGAGAAGACCAGATGAGCGGAATGAATGCCTCCGTCTTTTCAACCAGGCAGAGAGCACTTGTGATACCCTGTGAGTACCACAGAGAGCTGACAGTGTTCCTGGTTCTCTGGGTCAGAACTCTGCCTCGTACTACCTCAGCCCAAGAGTCCTGTTTTATAGTAAGGAAGGTGTGTGCACAACGACCCTTTCATGGGGTCCACTGATCTATGATGAATGTCACCCAGAAAGTACTGAGCAGGTGAAACTCTGGGGAGTCATGGTGCTACCCTGCCCTGTGGGTTTGGAGGATGTATTTAACTGGCGGCTCTTGTGGAGGATGCTGTCTCTATAATGTAGAATATAAAGGATCAGTGACCAGAAAGTTGAAGGAAGAGTAGACCATCTTACTGCCGTGGAGATGGACCCATTTGTGGAGGTTAGTATTGCTTCATGCTCCTACAACTTCAGGCTCTGATGGATGGAAAAGCCCTGGTCTCCAGGAAGAGGGAGCTCCTTCATAAAGTGACACAGGAAAGCTCCACCTGTATGAGAAAGAGCTTCTTCTTATACACTTTTGGGTTCCCAAGCCTGTGGTTCGGGGGCACAATGAACTCATTTTGATGGTAAAGTGTAAGCAGAATGAGGCGGTTGCTAACACTGGGGCAGAAAGGAAAGGTGGGCAGCCCAGAGGGTTGTTTAGCCTCCACCTTTGCAACAGCTTGAATGGATACTGAGGTCTGGCAAGGGCAAGCAATGGGACATACAGACTCTTCAGGAGCAAAGAACAGGCAGCTAGATGGGCTGAGCTGCTGCCTGGGTGGTTGAGGGGAGTAATGGGTACTGACGAGAGAAATGGATATTCAAATGTCAAGATTGGTTCTGGCTGGGGATGTAGTTTAGTGACAGAGCAACCAGCCTGGTGTATTCAAGGTCCTGAGCTCCATCTACGTGGAGTGTGTAGAGAAATAAAGAAGGAGAGAAGAGGAGAGAAGAGGAGAGAGGAGAGAGGAGAGAGGAGGGGAGAGGAGGGAAGAGGAGAGGAGGGGAGAGGAGAGGAGGGGAGAGGAGGGAAGAGAGGAGAGGAGAGGAGGGGAGAGGAGGGAGGAGAGGAGGGGAGAGGAGAGAGGAGAGAGGAGAGAGGAGAGAGGAGGGGAGAGGAGGGAAGAGGAGGGGAGAGGAGGGGAGAGGAGAGGAGAGGAGAGGAGAGGAGGGGAGAGGAGGGGAGAGGAGGGGAGAGAGGAGGAGAGAGGAGAGGAGAGGAGAGGAGAGGAGGGGAGAGGAGGGGAAAGGAGGAGAGAGGAAGGGAGAAAGGAGGGGAGAAGAAGACAGAAAGGAGGGGAGAAGAGAAGAGGGAAGAGAAGGGGAGGGGAGGGGCAGGAAGAGGTAGGGGAGTGAAGAAGAGGGAAGAGGAAGAGAAGCGAGAGAGATGAGAGAGAGGCCCACTCCTGATCCCCAAATGAGAATACCTCCCAAGGTTGGACTTAACCTGTCATAGTGAGGCTGTGAAGAAAATGGAAGCTCACACATTGCTGGAGGGAGGGGGAAAGACATGGAACCCACAGGAGGGGAACAAGGCAATAGCTAGCAAAATTACATACACATTTACCCATTTCTAGGAATCTATCCCAAAAGTACACTGCCAAAAACCTGAATTTCCATTGGCACAAAGCTGCCTGCTGCCAGCCTTGCTTGTGCTCACAAAAGACCCAGAGGGTTACCACAGGGAGAACTGCACTTCTTTGGTGAAACCCTGGGGAAGGCGTTGGAGTCTGGACAAAACGCCGAGTGATTAATTTGTTTCTCACTAATGTGTCCTGAGTGCCTGCGCTGTGCCTGGTGGCTTACACGTGCCCGTCTGCTTAACTGTTCAATTTGGAGCAGCGGTCTTTTACCCAGCGGTTCTTAGGATATAGCAAGAAAACATAACCAAAAATGGAGAAAATTCTGTGTAAGATGTTTGTTTACTGAAATACTTTTTTGGAA
This sequence comes from Microtus ochrogaster, assembly GCF_000317375.1. Lineage (NCBI taxonomy): Eukaryota > Metazoa > Chordata > Mammalia > Rodentia > Cricetidae > Microtus > Microtus ochrogaster. Next base: position 1,365,700 of record NW_004949139.1, read on the forward strand.
TTAAAAAAAATCTATTCTATCAAAATCATGCAGGCACATGGTAACTCCACCCCCAAACACACACACCCCCGACACAGAAGCAAAACTATTACCTACATTGTTGCCAATTGCAGAAGTACACGCGATGAGTAATGCTACCCACAATCCTCCATTCTGCACCTCCCTGCACCCAGTCTAGTCTCCAAGGGCAACCAAGCCCTCTGAACAATTCCAGTTTTATATCTTGAACAGGCTTCGTCTACATCCTTAAATAATGTGTTTGTGTGACTGGCTTGATCGAGTTTAGATGTTATGGATTACCTTCCAGCTATAAGTTAGACTAGAACCTCTTTACAAGTAAAAATCACTTTTCATTTCTCTCTAGAGACCCAGGGCCTGGCCTTGGGAATACTCAGTGAATATTTGTTGAATAGATGGATAACCTGAGGGATTGTGGGAAGGGAAGGCATTGGAAGCACAGAGGAAGGTGGGGTGTAAGGGCAGA
>NW_004949139.1:1367913-1374888 GCF_000317375.1 Microtus ochrogaster
GTTTTTCGAGACAGGGTTTCTCTGTGGCTTTTGGTTCCTGTCCTGGAACTAGCTCTTGTAGACCAGGCTGGTCTCGAACTCGCAGAGATCCACCTGCCTCTGCCTCCCAAGTGCTGGGATTAAAGGCATGCGCCACCACGTCCGGCTCTATCCTTCCTTCTTCATGTGGGTTCCAACAGTGGAACTAACAAGTTCCCCAAGTTTCCTCAGACAAGAGGTAACCCTGTTCACCATGTAGCCCAGGCTTACCCTGAACTCACTTTGTAGACCAGGCTGACCTCTAACCCAAAGAGATGTGCCTTCCTCTGCCTCCAAAATTCTGGGCTTAAAGGAAAGTACCACCACACCGGCCCAAGCATTTTTAATGATTAAAAATTTGTCAAGTTGGTGGTGACATCTAAACCCACACCTCAGTTTGGGGAAACGGTACAATGACTTGTAACTTTTCTCTTTTTAACCAAGAGAGATTATTAGCACAGTTTCTTCCACTATATACCAAAGTGAAGTCTTTTGTTGGATTTCTTATTTAAAACAAAAACCATTTTTAGTCTCGTTAAATTGATAAACTAGTTGGAAGCTAAAAGCAGCACGCAAGTCAAGCGAAGGCTGGCAGAATCAGTCTTCTTGGGTGTGCCACGCCTTGGACCCTGCCCACATTTGTGAGTTTTGCTGTCACTCAGCATTGCTGCAGCAAACAGAGTGCTGTAGGTGGAGCCCATGGCAGCGTGCTCCTCTGCTGAGCTGTTTCCCTCCTTTCACGCAGTTTCTCTGATGCCTCAGTGGGGGAATGCCTATGGAGGTTCACAGCCCTCAGGGGAGCACAAGCTGGAGATGTGGGAGGAGTTAACATTCCAATCAGTAACATCACTGGAGCATGGGAGCCAATGGATCCCCTCTCCCACCCCACAGATGAGCAGTTCTATACTCTGTACTATGGCCAGAAGCACAGCCTTGAGCTGCTCACCAGGGACCACTCCTCTCAAATCTACTTGGGACGTCTTGGGTTTCACCACGAAGTCTCACCTCTTAGAAAACCTCCCAGTGTCCTACAAACAGGGACAGCTGGTCAGCGTACCATTCCTCATTTCTGCACCTGACACCGCCTACTAAGTAAATCTTCATAGAGGAGACTTCTTGACTCAGGCTGTTGTCTAGGGAACTCAGGCAATGACAGGCAGTGCTTCTGAGTCACCACGGAGTGCCTGCCTCTTCTGGAAGTACTCTGACATATTCGGTACAACCCCGCACAGGAGCTAAGAGCAGCTGGCCAAGATCATCTACGCTGTAGCGGAGGTGAAAAGCGTGGAGCTGCTTTCTGTCTGCAGCTTGGCTAGCTGCTCACGATGAGGCCACAGCTCCTCAGGGGGAGTGCTCCCTGTGAGGCCAATGGTCATCGGCAGATTGAATGAACTTTGTGTCTCCGTCCCCAGAATGACTGCAACCAAGTTCTGGGTTATAGTGTTATCTGATTACAAGTGTGAGTGGAGGTTTTTTTTTTTTTTTTTTTTTTTTTTTTTTTTTTTTTCCTATTCCAATTAAGGCCCAGCTAAATCAATTTCTCCCAGAGGCTCCAAGAAGCAAAACTATGGCTCATGTTTTTCACCAGAAACAAGGAATTTACGCCCCCTAGAGGAAAAATATGTGTATGACACTTTGGGGAAGCCAGTGACTCACCCCTCCCTCTCTCGACATATGCAAAAATTTTTTACTTTCCTTTTCTAGAAAAAATGCTATTGCTTAGGTTTTATATTGATCGATATTGTAATAATTGCTTTTGTTTAACTGAGATATATCCATCCTATATGAATGCCCATTGGATTTGAATGGATCTGAACGGAAGGACTTGAAGTACGGAATCCAAGGTGATTCTAGAAGGCCAATTTGAGCTAATTTCTGGACAAGTGGCCCCAACGGTGGGGAGGGAGGAATGTATTTGGTATTAAAGACAGCTTGTCATTAATTAGGCCTCCTCTGTAGGCTTGGAGGCTGCTATGACTCCCGGCCTCTGAGGATTACACAGAGACCAGTAAGAGCCCAGTAAATCAAAGATAAAGGGATTTCTTGTCTTCCTGGGGCCGGTCGGGGTGTGAGTAGATGCAGTGGGGGCGGGGCAGCTTTCAGAAGGAAGGCTCACCTCTGATCCTTACAGCGTGAAAAGCCCTTTAGGCGGAGGGAACAATTAAAGAAAATCAAATAGCAAACCGCCAGGATTACAAAGAGACATGAGCTGCAAATTGTGCGCTGTAATTTATGTTAATGTATTTTAAAAGATTAAAGAAATCAGTCTTCAAAAGGATGGATCTTTTAATAGCTGTCTATTTAGAAAAAAAAACAGTTTGAAGTGAAAAGGGAGAAGATGCTGCTCTGCTGAACTAAAAACCTTTGAATGAACGGTAAATTTCACGTCTTTACAAGAACGAAATAAAATATTGTGCGTGAGATAACCTTGAAGAACAAGCTGTTGCTAATACCAATCTCAGCCTGTTCTTGCCTGCAAACCTAAGCTCTTTCCTAACCATTTGGGTAGAAAGAGGAAAAAATACCTTTGGTTGAATACCTTCAAGGTGGCAGCCTGGTTATAAAATAAACATGCAGCTCTGCCCTAATAATATGTAAATCCAGTCAGGTCAAAAATCGGTAGTGTAGAAACATTAAGAAACCCTTCAGTAGGAAGACTTCTAATCGGGGTTTACAGAATTCTGGCACAGTCAGGCATAGCAGTGCAAGCCTTTAATCCCAGGCTTCCAGTGGCAGAAGTAGACAAATTTCCTTAAGTGCCAGCCTGGTCTACATAACCACTTACTGACTCAGAAATAAACTCAGGTAGGTAAAGTGCTCATTGCAAGCAGGACGCTTGTTTCGTTCCCGGCCACTTAGCCCCGAAATAATCACACAGAAACTGTATTATTTAAATCACTGCTTGGCCCATTAGCTCTAGCTTCTTATTGGCTAACTCTTACATATTAGTTTAACCCCTTTCTATTAATCTGTGTATGGCCACAGCTAAAGTTACCAGCTAAAGTTCCGGCATCTGTCTCCAGCAGGGTTACATGGCTTCTCTCTGACTCTGCCTCCTTCCTCCCAGCATTCAGTTTAGTTTTCCCCACCTAGCTCTGTTCCCCTATAGCTCTGCTATAGGCACAAAGCAGTTCCTTTATTAACCAATGATATTCACAGCATATCCCACATACAAGTGTTTGCTTTGGATAGAACGCTTTTGGCATGAGTGTGAGGACCCAAGCCCATGTCAAACCAGATACAAGAAAAGGAGTCTAGTCCCAGCACTCCCATATGGAGTTGGGAGGTAGAGACAGGTAGGAGAATCCCCAGAAACTCAAAGGCCAACTAGGCTGACACATAGCGGGGACGATCAAGAGAGTTTCAAATAAGGCAGAAGGTGATGACTGACACCTTCTTTGACCTCCACATGAGTGCTATAGTAACCATGCCTGTGCATACACACACACACACACACACACACACACACACACACACACACTGTCAGTTGTCCTGCAGTATCCAAGCTTCTGGGATTCACCTTGCACTTTGGAACTGAATAGTATTTGCATGTAACCAGTGAACTTTGGTCATCTCTAAAATATCTATAATGACTCATTCACCATAAATGCTATCAAAATGATCACTAGCCTGTATTGGCTAAGGAATAATAATAACAACAACAAAGCCAAATTCTGTACATGGCTACTACAGATGTGATTTTTGTCCTGGGTATTGAGTGTGTACTAAATTTTTCAATCTGCTATTATAGTTGGATCCACAGATCTGGAAGCCACAATTGCGGAGGGGCGACTCTACTTTGTAAAACAAATATAAAGAAGCCCTCAGCCGGTGCTGTCGAGTGACCTGTGTGCAGCCTCGGCTAGATGCTTCCTCCATGTCTGTGGATTACAGGACTTCCGTTTGCTGCCTCGGCACATGACATCTGACCACATTCATAAATTATTGAATGTGCAGAGATTCTGCAGTGTTCAATTTGAATCCTCTTGGGAGTTCCAACGTGTCTCATTTCCTCTCTTTGAGTTTCCATTTTAAATTATTGGGACCCTGTTTATCTGGAGAATTTGAAGGTAAACGACAGATTGTGCACATAGTACGGATGTCGTGCTTAAACTTATTAGCTTCCTGCCCTCAAAAATACTTTCCTCTCCCCTTATCTTGGTAGCCCACCTCTCTCTCCAGTCCTGGGCAGCAAGGTTCTGGTCTGCATGGAAGTTTTAGATACCCCTTGTAAGATGTTCGCACTCAGAAAGGCTTTGTTGTGTATACTCTGCGCCCCCTGGTGGTTGCAAGTGCTCACTGCAGACTGGCTCCATTGCCCTACATCCCAGAGGAGCTAGTCTCTAAGGCCCTAGGCATCACCAGATGCTTGACTCTCCGGATTCAAAAGAGCATTTTCTAAGCCATGTGCAAAAGGACTCTGCGAGTGGAAACTGTGTCATCTTCTCCTGAACGCACCCACTTCAGCCAGTCTATTCCTCAAAATAGTTTCCACTTCTTCCTTTTCTAAGGAAAAAACAGCATCAATTCAGTTGTTTCAATTCCAACAAGGAAAGGTTGGCTTCTGCTGAGTGGGCAGCTGGTAGTTTAATTATCTCAGTTTTCCCTGTGTCACAGGGCAAGGACTTTCGCCGCTCTACTCCGTGGTGTGGTCTTATTATTACCGTGGGTTCAACAGCTCTAACTCCACCCTGGGGTGCAGGTACCCCAAAATGCTAATCTTGAAGAGGAGGAGCGTGTTTCAGAATGAATATGCATCTCCTGCTCTCCATCCCAGCTGAGGGATATTTTAAACGCGGAGAACAGAAACCCTCACAGGGAGAGTGGGCTGCAGATTCCTCACAGAGCTCGGATTCACCGTAAAATCAGCTGCTCTGTTTGGAAGCTTGAGGAAGAAAAGGAAAAGAAAATTAATAAAAGCCATCCAGTCTTGCCCAAGCATGCCCTTTATCAGATGGAGTTCTGTTTAATTGTCTCCTGATCCCCTGAGCATCACTCAACAATGCATTTCCATCAATTGGGATTTAGCCGGTAGAGCTCTCAAAAAACAGACTGGGGGGGGGGGGGGTTAAAAACAACAAAGAAATTAAATGCTAGTGCATGTGCATTCAGTTGTCTTCACTGAAGCAGGAACTCTGATGAAAACGCACGGAATTTAGTTAAAGATGACTATGGGTCTTCCTCCCACACAGAAACAAAAATGTAAATGTGATATTTTAGCTCCCGAAGGATGCTGAGTTTAAAATTTTAATGTTTGAAAAAGCCAAATGAAGTGAAATATCCAAATTCTCTGGTTATTTTTTATTTCCTGTACTGACATTCAGGAGACTGTGAGTGCAAGCAGCTGAATTATTCTAAAGAATCAATATTTTACAGACTGGCTCTTTTATGTTCAAATAATGCATATCCATAACAATCCACTTAAAGTAGATGGTTTGCCACTATATTTCTTTGAGAATCTCTTACTATCACAGCTGCATGCTTGATGCCTCAGGTTCAGTCTCCAGTACTACAGGGGAAAAACTCTAGTAATCAAAATGACTGATTTAACAGTTTTTTTCTAAAACTTACAAATGATGAGGTTTTAAGACAATACATTATTCCTAATTACCTGGAGATTGTTAAAGAAATAAAATTCTAAAGAAAAGTAAGTATGTCAAAACTGCATAATCCCCAGGTGTGGTGGTGCACGCCTTTAATCCCAGCACTGGGTAGGCAGAGGTAGGTCCATCTCTGTGAGGCTAGCCTGGTCTACAGAGTGAGTTCTACGCTATTTAAGGCTACTTGTAAGACTTGGTCTCAAAAAAAAAAAAAAAAGTCAAAAACTAACAAAACAAGCAAATAAAAAATCCTACATAATCCCAGACAGGCTTCTGACCTATGCATTCAATGTTCTATGTTTGACACCTTTGGTCTCTGAAACTGTCAGATTAAGAGGGTAACATTAATCTGTGTGTCTTAAACTCCACTGTAAATGCTTGAGAGCTGTTGTCATTTGGTGTATTATCACACGGGACTGTGTGTACAGCCGGAGGCTCGTGTGTGGGATTTTATGAGAAAAGTGACTTTAAGCAGCAGGATGGGATCAGGAGGGGACAAGAAGGGACAACAGAGCATCCTAGTGTGGACACTGCCCAGGGCCAAAGCTGTGGCCTTCCCATACGAGTATCAGAGCTGGGGAGCAGAAATGACCAGCTTTAATCTTTTGATTCTGCCTCCATTGGTTAAGGGTTGTCCTGGGTAGCTTGAACCCTCTCACGTTTCAGGGTTACAGATATGAATGCAAGGTGACCTTTTCCAGGTGTCCGGGGCCTCTGTGTGAGAGAGACCCTCGGGGCAGACCGTCAAGTCATGATGGTAGAGCTCTTACAGACAGGAGTACAAGGGACTCTGGAGGACTAACTTGTCCCCTCGCTATAAGAGGACGCAGCAGAATGATGGCTGACCATGGGCCATCAAAGAGGACTCATCAGAGACCGTGTGTTCATATCGGACTTTCCATCCCTACGAACTGAGAAATAAATTTGTGTTGTTTCTTTTCATTTTTAGCAGTTTTCCTTCTCTCTCTCCTGGGGTGGTGGTGGTAATGGTGGTGCTGCTGGTGGTGGTGGTAGCAGTGGGGGTGGTAATGGTGGTAGCAGTGGGGGTGGTAATGGAGGTGGTGGTGGTAATGGTGGTGCTGGTGGTGGTGGTGGTAATGGTGGTGCTGGTGGTGGTGGTGGTAATGGTGGTGCTGGTGGTGGTGGTGGTAGCAGTGGGGGTGGTAATGGAGGTGGTGGTGGTGACAGAGGTGGTGATGATGGAGGTGGTGGTGGTGATGGTGCTGCTGGTGGTGGTGGTGGTAGCAGTGGGGGTGGTAATGGAGGTGGTGGTGGTGACGGAGGTGATGGTGGTGATGGAGGAGGTGGTGCTGCTGGTGGTGGTGGTGACAGAGGTGGTGATGATGGAGGTGGTGGT
>NW_004949139.1:1374988-1387565 GCF_000317375.1 Microtus ochrogaster
GTGGTGGTGGTGACGGAGGTGATGGTGGTGATGGAGGAGGTGGTGCTGCTGGTGGTGGTGGTGACAGAGGTGGTGATGATGGAGGTGGTGGTGGTGATGGGGTGGTGGCAGTGGGGGTGGTCTGTGTCTGTGTGTGTGTGTGCGCCCAGGGTCAACTTAGACATTACTCTGTAGGGTCAGTCAACCTTGGCCTTTGAGACAGTCTCCATGGTTAGGGCTCTCTAATTAAACTAAGTTAACAAACCCAGGGATGCCCTGTGTACACCTCCCCAGACTGGGATTCTAAACACATGCCATCATCTCTGGCTCTTATTTTTCCCCTTTCGGATTTGCTTACTTTACTTGTGTAGTGTTTTGCCTGTTGTGTGTATGTGCACCATGAATGTGCCGGGTACAGCGGAGATCAGAGGAGGGGATCTGATCCCTGGACTGGGTGGTTGTGAACCACTGTGTTGATACTGGCAACCTAACACAGGTCCTCTGCAGTAACAAGTGTCCTTAACTGCCGAGCCACCTCTCCAGCCCCTTCCCTGGCTGATTAATGATCAAACTCAGGCACGTGAGTTTGTGTGGTATCTAACATATCCCCATGGCCAGTTATCACTTCTAATCCTCCCAGGTTATAGTGATTAAAGAAACCAAGAAATCCACAAATTTCTCATTACCCTTCTCTTCCATAGCTATCATAAACTCCTGGTGCTCTGGTTCATTACCGAGTGAGCTGCAGCCACTTACTGGTCTTACACATTTCAATACCATTGATAACCATCCGAGGCCTTGAGTTTCTCTTCAAGAGTAGGCCTTATACTTAGGACCTTCCATGCAGGCCAGACTTTTCCCCCAAGCCATCTTTTGGTGCTCCCCAAAGAATTAGTTGGTAGCATGAAGATACCTGCGTGGTGATTTGAATGGAGAAATGTCTCCTATGATCATATGGGATCATACACGATCTCATAGGCGCATGTATTTGAACACTTAGTCCCCAGTCTGCGGTTGTTTGGGGGAGGTTATGGAACTTTTAGGACATGGAAGCTTGCTGGAGAAAGTATGTTACCGGGGGTGGGCTTCAAGAGTTTACAGGCAGCCCCACTCTGAGTTTGTTCTTCCGACTTCTTAAATGCAATTGACATGCTACCTCTCAGCTTCCGCTCAGGCGACCTCTCAGCTTCCGCTCAGGCGACCTCTCAGCTTCCGCTCGGGACACCTCTCAGCATGCTCTCCCTCCCTCTACAGACTCGACCCTCTGGACCTGTAAACCAAAAATAAACTTTCTCCCTTCTGATGTTTGATGGTAATCTATCACAGTAGCAGAAAGTAAATAATCTGCCCAGTGTACATAAATCCCAAATCTGTGCCCATAGACACAAACGCCTTCCAGGAGGGGTTTAACACCGGCCAAGTGTGCCAGAGCTATCAGAACTTAACAATACTGGAAAAATATTTTCAAGGCTACAATGTGGGAAAAACTAACAAGACAAACAGAAAAACCCAAGCCTTCCTTCCCGTGGTTGCTTTTGTCAAGGGAAACACTGGCTGCCCAGCACATTTGAGCAAGCAGCCGCACATCGGAAGGTTGCACAGTGCAACTCCTGAGCGCTGTCTGTTGCAGAGTTCAGAAAGGTTTCTGAAGGTTTATTTTTCAGCTTGGATCACCCTTATCTATTATTAGTTGCTTTTGTGCCTCTCATCATGTAGACCCAGAGAAGGTAGTGCAGCTTCACAATGGAGTTCTAAAAATGATGGGCCCCTTAGGGTTTGCTCAGAAACTAGACTAGGGTGGCGAGCTGACCATCCATAGCTCTTATGAATAGCATACACTGAAAAACAAAGACCGGGACTCTTCCTACGTGATCAGTTTCTAAGCGATGCTATTATGGCCCGGATATAAAATGTACCCGTAGGCTCATGTGTTTGAACTCTACCTGGTGGTGCTTTAGGAGCGAGGGGGACATGGAATCTTCAGGAGTGGAGCCTAGCTGGAGGAAGTTGGTTGCAGGAGCAGTAGGTCTTGCAGGGTACAGTCCAACCCTTATTCCTGCCCTCTGTTTACTTCTCGATCTGCCCACATAAAAGCAAGAGTTCTCGTATTTCCCCTGCCGGAGGCAACCATTCCCTCTTCTACGCTGCTGTTACCATGATGCATTGTTGTCTCAAAGTGTGGGCCAAAATAAATCTTGCTTCTCTTAAGTTGCTTATCAGATAGTTGGTCACAAGAAAGGTAATAGCATAGGAAAATGTGGTTGTTGCTGTGATTAAACATGACTTCATGGCTTATAGGTCTTAGGAGCTGATTTGGGGGAGGGATGTGGAAGAATTGTAGATGCAGATTAAACCAGCCCCTGGAGGGGCTGGAGAGATAGCTCAGTGGTTAAGAGCACTGGCTGCTCTTCCAGAGGTTCTGAGTTCAATTCCCAGCAACCACATGGTGGCTCACAACCATCTGTAATGAGATCTGTCGCCCTCTTCTGGTGTGCGGGCACACATGGAGGCAGAATGTTGTATACATAATAAATAAATCTTTAAAAAAAATAAAAATAAAGAGTCCCTGGAATGGTGTGATTCTAGTGAGCATGTGGAGACCAGAGCGCTGGCAGGAGAGCAGCAACCACACTGACCTCTCAGGACTGCAGGGAGGAAAAGGGACTCTGTTGGGAATTAGAGCAGAGGCCATCATATCGAAATCCAGCAAAGACTCTGCCTGCGTTCTGCTTGTTCCCTCCCTAAAGACCTCTGAGGATGAATTCAAGACTGATGGACTAAGTTATTTGCTGCAGAAAATTCAGGACAGTGTGACACCCAGGCTGTGACAGAGTTGCTGATAATTGCACTTCCTTAGATTTCGTGATAGAGAGCAGAACGATATGAAAATGTACATTTGGGCCACGAAAGCAGTCTGGGTGAATCTCGAGTTGCTACCTAGGTAGCGCAGGCAGAGAATCTGCAATTATTAAAGGAATGAATGCCATTAAAGAAGAACCACAGAATTTGCACGGGGTCAATAGGAAAAGAGACTGGAAGGTGTGACTGGATCTAGTGAGAGCCCCGGGGTGTGGCACTGCAAGCTCATCAAAGAGAGAGTGATGGGATAGAGAGATTCTCCACTGCAGCTTCTGAGCAGATCCACCTAGGAAAGTGTTTTCAAAGACACGGATGCTGTGCTCCAAAGGAACCAGACTACCTATTGATCTGGTAGCAGAAAGAGATCTATTCTGGGAACTGGATCGCCCATTTCCAGGGGCCAGGAGTCCTCCATCCTGCTCTCTGTAAGTGAAAGACCCGGGTGAACTGGTGGCAAATTCAGTCTTCACCTGTCTGTTGTTGTCTTAGTTACTTTTCTGTTGTTGTGATGAGACTTTATTACCATGGCAACTTACAACAGAAAGAGTTTGTTGGAGGCTTACGTTTCAGAGGATTTAGCCCATGACAATTATTGGGAAGCATGGAAGCAGGCAGGCATGGAGGCACTGGGTCAGTGACTGAGAGCTCACGTTAAGAGGTATGTGAGATGCACACGTGTGTGCGTGAGCTTGCACACATGAATGCACACACACAGGGGGTTAAGGGACTGGGAATGGCATTGGCCCACTGCTGTGACTTGCTTCCTTCAACAAGGCTGCACTCTCTAATTCTTCCCAAACAGTTCCGCCAACTGTGGACTAAGTATTCGAACAGCTATGGCAGCCGCTCTCATTCAAACCATCACAGCTGTCCACATGGTGCTAGCTTCGGAGCATACAAAATGCAGCAGCTATGGGGTCCTGAAGGTTTTTACTAAGGTTCCAGAAAGCTGCTGAGACCAAGAAATGTATAGAAAGGTTTGAGTGATGCATGAAGCTCCTGAACGGTCATGGATGAAGGCTGCAGTAGAGCTCCTAGGATACCAGAGATGCCCAAACCATGGGATACTGCCGAGAAAAGCTATAGATCCCAATTGGAGTCAGCCCAAGAGAGGCCACGTGTGCCATGGGCTTTGGTGCCGGAGGGTTGGATCTCCCCAAGCCTGCTGGAGATGCCATCACAAGCTCTGGATTCTAGAATGGCACAATAGAGTCTTCTAAAGGGATAACATTAAATAAACCATTACATTGGAGTAAAGAAATTTTTCTTAAACAGGACACAGTAACATCATGAAAGAAATGGTGGCTGATTTTCCTTTCTTTTTGGCCATGGCCACGAGCCAAGACAGGTGCATACAAAAACCTCCAGGAGCTATGGAATATGTAGTCAATGTGATAGTATTTTTTTACAAGGGTCCTTTGCTGGCAGGAATACCCATTCTCTGGGCTGTGCAGCATTCCCCATATCCCCCAGTGGGATAACATGTGTAGGCTGATGTTGGAGCCCACAGGACTCTACAGTGAATGCACAGCTGGCAGACCAATAGGCAGATCCACAGAAGTGTATATGTACACGTCGACATGGAATAACCCGCTTTGCAGAGCTGCAGGAACACTTGTCTTTTGGAAAAGTCACTGTCATATCTGTAACAACCTTGTGAAGCCATGATTCTTCCCTTCGAAATGAGATTCATTCCCAGAACACCTCAGCAGTGTAACCTCTGCACGAGCTCCATTTCCCCACACTCTGAGGCCTTGGAGCGATGACATTCACTCATTGTTCTAGCAGTCAAATTTACATAGAGTCAGTCCCCCAGAACTACCTGCTAACAGACCACATAGAAATGTCTATAGAACATAGGCTCTGAGCAGGAAGGCAGTGTGCCACACCTTTGCTAACAAACAAATCTGGTGTCCCTAAAGCTGGTTATCACCAAAGAGATTAGATGAGAATGGGGGAATCCAGGATTCAGGGGCATTTAGTAACCTTATCTAATGGTTTGGGATGTTTGTCCCACAAGTATGAGGGCCTACAAAGTTTGATCTAAAATTTTCTTTCACAAACATGAGTGTAAGTTAGTTTATAAGGTACATTGTGCACATTTATAATAAGAAAGGAGTAAGATATAAACTTATGTCCAATATACTCCAAGGAATTATTGCTATAGTAGGCTACATGCTGATTATAAACTTGGTTCATAACTTAGAATTTGGGATTTTCTTGGCGAAAAGGGCATAGTTCTTTGTAAACAGATTGGTCAGTTGTGTCGAACTTCTTGACTCACAGTCAATGTGAGACCTAAGCCAGATCCAAAGGAGTGATGGGGTCTATACCTGTGTCCCCTCCTCCAGTGCCCCTGTCAGTGATGGGGTCTATACCTGTGTCCCCTCCTCCAGTGCCCCTGTCAGTGATGGGGTCTATACCTGTGTCCCCTCCTCCAGTGCCCCTGTCAGTGATGGGGTCTATTCCTGTGCCCCCTCCTCCTCCAGTGCCCCTGTCAGTGATGGGTTCTATTCCTGTGCCCCCTCCTCCAGTGCCCCTGTCACTTTAGCCTACTTCAATAAAACTTGTCTTATGAGGCTTTTATAAAAAAAATTGCCATTATATTTTACTCCCTTTTTTGTTTGTGGGTGTGCGTGAGTGGGTACACATACTGAAGATGTGTGGAGGTCAGAGGAGAACCTGCAGGAGGCTGCTCTCTCCCTCCACCACATGGGTCCTTCGTATCTAGCTTGTGACATCATAGGGATCACTTATATATAGTATCCTGAAAAACAAAGAGATAGCAAATGGAGTTTAGATACCAAATTGGCCTTTTAGTACCCCCCCCCCCCAGTCAGGCACCACACGAGAGAATGAGTCTTCTATCTGCTGAGCAGAACACCATTAGGAGTCCTTCTTTCCTTCCTTCCTTCCTTCCTTCCTTCCTTCCTTCCTTCCTTTCTTTCTTTCTTTCTTTCTTTCTTTCTTTCTTTCTTTTGCCAGTTAGCTTGGTTCTGTTCTAGATCCCTGGTCTGACCAGCCTCCAGGTCCTCTCTCTCCGTGTCAGGAGTGAGCTACCACGCCTGGTATGGGTCTCAAGCTGAACCAGTCACTGGTGGGCCACTTCCACAATTTTTTCTTTTCTTTTTTTTCCTTTTCTTTTCTCTTTTCTTTTCCTTTCCTTTCCTTTTTCCTTTCCTTTCCTTACTTTCTTTCTTTCTTTTTTTTTTTTTGGAGACAGGTTTCATTATGTATCTCTGACTGGCCACAAACTCACGAGATCCACCTGTCTCTGCCTTCCAAGAGCTGGGAATAAAGGTGTACATCACCACTGCTGTTCTCTATTGATGATTTGTTTACTTTTGCACCATTAAAACATTTGCTCTTGCTTACTGGCAGATGAAGACAGGATTGTCTTCAGGCGTGGAGAATGGGGAAGGGGGAGCAAGGAAAGTGCTGTGCACTGGGGCAAACCCCACTCTTGCTGAGTGCAGGCACAGACTTCCTGATACATATACAGCACAGTTAAAATGCTTGACGTGCAAAACTGACAACCTCAATTTGATCCTTGGAACCTACATAAAGGTGGAAGGAGAAGATGAATGGCACAGAGTGTGTGTAAAGGTCATGGCAAGAGCACACACAGCGTGAATATACAGCAATAATAACTTTTTAAAGCATAATTGCTTAGCTGGGTTGTGGTGGTGCACGCCTTTAATCCCAGGCATTGGGAGGCAGTGGCAGGTGTATCTCTGTGAGTTTAAGGACAGCCAGGGATATTACACAGAGAAATTCAGTTTCAAAAAAAATTAATGTGCTTATCCATGTCCTTTGGGATGGTCAGAGTTATTGAAGTTAGCTGACAGGGCTCAGGAGCAGCTGTGCTTCTGACGTGGTAGAGTAGGGCGTGGCTTTACATCTATGACCCACTCAATTCGTCCTGCAGGAGTGCTGGAATCCAGCCCCAGCAGGGCTCTGTGCCGCAGGACGGATGTGTGAAATTGGCGAAGAATGAAGGCATCTGACCAGTTGTCTTTCAAACTGATGGCCCCAGCTAGCTCAGATCGTCCCTATTTATACAAGCTCTGATACATTCAGTCATGAGCAGTTTCAAATCATTTCTCTTTGATCATTTTCCAGGAATTATCAACATGTATTCATTTTAGTTTCTCTTTTTCTTTCCCACTCCCTTGACATCACCGACCTTTACCTCATATCATTATAGGGCAACAGGCCAACGCGGATGTTTATATCTCGCCAGGCATATCTTATTCAGGCTCTGCCCTAGCCGGCAGCAAAAATGTGGTTACAAGTAAAAGAGATTTAAGCCCCTTGATTAGTGACACTTTTTTTTTTTTTTTGGTACCTGGAGGGACAGCCATGGGAACTGGCAACCGAACTCTTATATTTTTGGTTGTGAGCCTAGCCTCTAACAGCTGAGCCATCCTTACACACAAACACACACACACACACACACACACACACACACACACACACAGATATTAAAGATTTATTTATTTATTATGTATACAACATTCTGCTTCCATGTATGCCCACATGCCACAAGAGGGCACCAGGTATCATTACAGATGGTTGTGAGCCACCATGTGGTCACTGGGAATTGAACTCAGGACCTCTGAAAGAGCAGCCAGTGCTGTTAACCACTGAGCCATATCTCCAGCCCCATACTTTTATATTTTTATAATCATCTTAGTGTATTGTCACGCCCAGGATATCATTTTCATGTGTTTTCCAGTGTCTAAATATTCTGTATATCACTTTTATGTGGACTACAGTTATAATTCTAATCTTTATAAATTCTCAAAATAATAATGATTGATACCTAACTTTAACAGCTGCGACTAAATTTCTATTCTTCCAAAAATTTCTGTATGTTCTTTTCTTTTAAGGGAACTGGGAGTTTTAGATTCCTTTACTGATATTTTGATATTGAAAAAATATCTAAGTGTTCATGTCCTGGCGCCAGAGAGATGTCTGCCCTTTCATGTCCTTTATCTTTTCCTTATATGTGCCTATAAGTTTTAAATGTCATATTTTAAAAAACCATTTTCCTAGTTCTTAGGTTCCATGGAGGATGTTTCTCTCTTTGGAACTGAGTAAGCAATGATTGTATTAACCTCAGCGAGTTCCTTCTGCTCACCCAGGGTGGCTGCAAAGGCATCCAGGGGCAACTGGAGAAACCGGTTTCTGTAACAGATCAGAGAAATTTAATTTTTCTGCAGAGGTTTTTGTTCCCAGTAAACTCAGGCAGAAACACAACTAACAAAGCAAAACTAAGAGTCACCGTCAGAGTAAACAGTGAAAGTTAGAGAGGCCTGAAGCTCATGAGCTCCCTAGTATCCCGCAGGGGTTTGCAGTATTATTTTCTAGATCTTACCAAGGAGATGGGACTCTCCAAAGGGCCTTGCCATCTAAGGAGCTCCGTTTGCAACACATTTATGGGGTGACAGCATGGCCCCCGCACAGGAGCATCTCTGAGAAACGCACAACATGGACTTTCTCAGCTGCACAGTGTGGGTATCAGACCTCATGCCTTAGGAGAGACTCCCAAACAAATAACACAACCGAGACAAATACCTCGTCACAGAAAGCCAGGTGTGGTTATAAACCGTTTATTTCCCTGGGTTGTAACATTCACCATATATTGCATACTTAAAACTGTTACTGCTGACCATACAGACAAACATTGCTTTTTGTCACAGTTATGGTAGAAGGGCAGTAAATCTGAGATTAGAGAGTAAAGTGTCACCGATAGACCCAGGAGGTTCCAGGGTGTCTACGGAAACCATTGAGTGTGAAAGTAGATCTCCCCAAAATGATTCCACCCTTCCTTCTACCATAGATCTTAGAGAATCAGCCAAGTTCCTGTCTCGTGGCCTCCCTTCAACTGCAGGACCCAAAAACTGCAGGCAGGAAATAGCTACAGCTCAACAAGAGGAAGCAGCAGGACCAGGAGTCCAGGTAGCACCACAAGCAGCAGGAAGGCACAGCCGTCTCTGGCTCCTGTAGATAGGAGGACAAAGAAAGGTTTCCATGTGGGATATCTCAAGACACGGGTATCTCCCCTAAACAGTCAGGACTTTACATCCAGCTCGAAACCCAGGAGAGTAGGCTCTAGGGGGGGCATTATGTCAGGGTAGGCTCTTCTGGCTTCCTGGGGAAGTGAGCAGGCAGATGGATTCCACCTCTTCCAGGGTCCTGTGCTCTAAGACACTGACTGGGGAGAAAAAGATCTTTCCTATTCAGAGAGCTTTTCCTTCTTCAGCCAAGAAGAGGTTTCTGAGTCTGAACTGAGAGGCTAGTGTTACAGCAGTCTGTATTCCTTTTATGCCAGCAGGTGTGAACTAGAACCCACCTATGGCTCTCAGCGCGCCTGGACTGGACAGTGGACAGCAACCATTTCTCCCAGATGGACAGAATCTTTCTAGCTGATATGTGTACCTGGGTAGCGGTCATGCTGTCCTCGGCCCTGATCCAAATTCAGAATTTCTCTGTGCAAATGCGTAATGTCCCTGTGATCACTTCCTGTGTCTCCACTTCCAGCTCCAATGACTTCCATGTTTCCAGCCTTCCGAGTATCCCTGCTAGTTATAGCTGTGTGCAGCGAACTCCTTGACCAGCGAGAAAGAACGACCACGACACGAGGATTCTTCTCAGATCACGCTTTACTGGAGTGCACTTGGTTGAGAGATAACATGAAGCGAAGGGGCCCGAGAGCACTAAGGCAGCTGCTTATATATGGAATTGGCACATGGGTTGCCCTGTGATTGGTTGCCACCATCAGCTGACACCAGACTGCATCGAGATAGGCCCAGGGACCCCCATTCACCGCGCATGCGGGAAGTGGGGGACAGGCAGCTCTCAAAGGCATCGCCAAATATGGAGTATAACCGGCAAGACAGGATGTGGTGCCATCTTGCAATGGCGGTCCTGTCTGGCTCCCTGCAGTTGTGATTGCCCGGCATACAGCAGGCTAACTGCAACTCATTTCAGGTTGCTCCCTGGCCTCTCAGCCAAACTTAACTTCCTAGGACAGCATTTAATGGAGCCTGGATATGCATATGCCAGCCACTGCAGCGGCTGAGTGGTGGGCAGTGGAGACAAGGTCTCCAGGATGGGTTTGGCTCAAATGTCTGAGATGTGTTCATGGTTCTTCATGTTTAAAAATAAAAAGAATTTCTGGGATGATATCTACATGCTAATTAATATATCCTGAATGCTTTTCTTTAATTCTCAAATTAATAGTCCTAGAATATTTGTCAATGGGTCTTTATCATTCAAATAGGGAAACTGAGGCACATATATCTGGTAACTTTCAAAGAGTCACAGTCTAACGATGTTTGAAAAAGATTATGATGGAGTCTGATCCCAAACCCATGACAGAGAGCAGGGTACAGCAATATTCTCTGGAAGTATTAAGGAAGGATTACTAGGATAGTGATACTTGAACTGTGTCTTGAAAGGTAATCACCAAACTAAAACTGATGGTGTCTTTGTGATGGAGGAAGGTCATTGGTTAAAAAAAAAAAAAAAGAAACTACTTGGCTGGCCCTCATAGGTTAAAACATAGGTGGGAGGAGTAAACAGAACAGAATGCTGGGAGGAAGAGGCAGTGAGCTCAGACTCGACAGCTCTGCTCTGGAGCAGAGACGACATGCTCCCATCTCCAGGGAGGACGCGAGAGCTCTGCTCTCTGAGGCACGCGATGAAGCTCCGACCCAGGATGGACATAGGCTAGAATCTCCCTGGTAAGCCACCTCGTGGGCTACACTAGAAATGGGCTAGTCCAGGTGCGAGAGTTAGCCGAGAAGAGGCTAGATAGAAATGGGCCAAGCAGTGTTTAAAAGAATACAGTGTCTGTGTAATCATTTCAGGTAAAGATAGCCGTGCGGGTGGCCGGGTGCTGGGGACGTAGCCCCGCCGCTCCTATTACTATATCTTTGGTTGCAGAGATTGAGATGTGCTCAAGGGATGAAGAGAGAACCCAGGCCACAAGGAAGGATGGGTATCCATCCACAGAGACGCCCAACCACGGGGGAGCTTTGTCTTGAAAGGATGGACGAATACCCACTGAAGCACTGCTCACTCCTCACAGGGCTGTTCATGGTAATAGCTTTGTCCTGCAGTCCCTCACTGTGTTCACATTTTGATACACCGTCACCGAGGTCTGTGCCCCTTTGTCCTGCAGTCCCTCACTGTGTCAACATTTTGATACACTGTCACCGAGGTCTGTGCCCCTTGGCTTTACCAATTTCATCCTTGTAGGCACTCTCACCGTGAGCATGGTCTGCCAGTGTCTTCTGGTAGGGAATACTCTGACTTCCATTTCATGATGGCCTCCACCAGCTCCACCTCTAACACAGACACAGACTCACCTGAGCTGTTTAAATGACGGCTATAGAAGCAATTGAAGTTGCTCTTCTCTCTTCGCGGGGAGTCCAGGAAAATCTCCTTTCCACTTTGTGTTACATTGACTTTGTGATATACTTCATAAGCTGGAATCAACACCTCCTCTTCACTAGGATAGTAAAAAAATGCTTTTATATACACCCCAAGCAGGTTCTGATGGTGTACAGCGTCCCAGTAGCACCACCAAAGACTTTAAGAGCCACTTCCTTATTCAAAGTCGAGGAAACGAACTGTCCAAATCGCACAGAGCCTTTCCCACTGTAATGAAACCTGTCCTTGGTGCCTCGATAAACGGAGTAGCAGTTCTGGTTACTCAGAAGCTGGAGGGCTCTTGTTAAGTAGTAATGGAAGGCCCTGTAATGGAAGTTACTGGGGTTTTTCTTGAATTCTCTAACAGCATCATTAAAATCTTTGTGGATGTTCCCAGTGTAGGTCATTAAAGCCGTTCCATGGAAATTAAGGAAACCTTTGGGATAGCTCATTCTGTTTTTTATCATCTACCATTTTTGCCTTGCCATTTCCCACTCCAGTTTTAACTGTCTATTCATGTTGAAGTCTTTCTGTAAGAGCTCGGGTGATTTTTTCCTCCATTTCTTCGACACAGCCTCATACTGGTCATCAAATGCATCGGGGGCCATGTCCAGGTTGGGAGGCTCAGTCATGACTGTCACCTGAAGGAAGAAGTAGGGTTCTTTGTTATTGGATAAGTTTGCTAAGTTATCAGCATGTGTCAAGTGCTGTCTGGAGCCTACATAATGAGACGTCACATATGCCGACCTCATATACGGCACATGCCTGGGCACAATCTCATTACGTTATGAGTGCTACAGAAAGGCAAACTTAAGGTCTCTGATCATTTTGTGTTTATGGATACTATAATTTTTTTCCTTTATTCAATTAACTTTTTAGTCAGTACACAAAATAACAGGCCTTGCAATGACATTTTCATTATATGTCTAGCATTATATACTGCTCATATTCACCACACACAACAGTCTTACTGGTACTATCCTTAAATTACTTTCTCAACATTCATGCTCCCTGATACCCTCTAGCCACAGATCACTCAGATGGGCAGGGGAAAGCAAGGTCAACAGCATGTGGTCACCTGCTGGGCTAACAACAAAGTCAGGAGAAACAGTTGATGTGAATTTTTGAGTCCAGAAAGAGATTTCATCTTCAACTTCAAGAACATCTGCAAACAAATACAAGAAAATGAAAGTAAGCCGGGAGGTGGTGGCGCACGCCTTTAATCCCAGCACTCGAGAGGCAGAGGCAGGTGGATCTCTGTGAGTTCGAGACCAGCCTGGTCTACAAGAGCTAGTTC
>NW_004949139.1:1388446-1389247 GCF_000317375.1 Microtus ochrogaster
CTAAATGCCCCTTGACCAAAGAATGGATAAGGAAAATGTGGTACATTTACACAATGGAGTACTACACAGCAGAAAAAAAAATAATGACATCTTGAAATTTGCAGGGAAATGGATGGAGCTAGAAAACATCATTTTGAGTGAAGTAACCCAGACACAGAGAGACAATTATCACATGAACTTACTTATAAGTGGTTTTTAAATATAAAGCAAAGAAAAGAAATCACAATCCCAGAGTACTTAGACAACAATGAGGACCCTAAGAGAGACTTACATGGATCTAATCTACATGGGAAGTATAAAAAGACAAGATCTCCTGAGTAAATTGGGAGCATGGGGACCATGGGAGAGGTTTGAAGGGGAGGGGAGAGACAGAGAGGGGAGCAAAGAAAAATGTAGAGTTCAATAAAAATCAATTGAAAAAAAAGAAAGTGGGATCCTGCTCAGTTCTGGGAAGAACAAGTCTGTGTCCAGAATCTCTCTGACTTCCTTCAGCCTCGTATTCCCTTCCATCGTGGCAATGGCTTCCTCACCAATACCGTAGCGATTATGTGATTCTGCCCACAGAGCTGCATGTACTCACACACATAAATTAAAGAAAGTGAAATGAAGAAAGCAGACTAACACTATCAGCCTTATTAATTGTTGTGTCTTATGAAATGTATTGTTTTCAATTCTTTTTGCGGGGTAGAGCTCTAACATACACACTGAAAGACAGTCATGGAATGATGAGGAAGGTCACTGCTCAATGATGTGAACCCATCCCTTCATTCCTGCCTATGGCTTTTGGAAAACTGTGAAAAC
>NW_004949139.1:1396592-1409743 GCF_000317375.1 Microtus ochrogaster
TGTTTTGTTTTGTTTTGTTTTTCGAGACAGGGTTTCTCTGTGGTTTTGGAACCTGTCCTGGAACTTGCTCTGTAGACCAGGCTGGTCTCGAACTCAGAGATCCGCCTGCCTCTGCCTCCCGAGTGCTGGGATTAAAGGCGTGCGCCACCACTGCCTGGCTCCTCTCTAAATTCTTAAAATCCTTTTAGACATCCAGTTAAGGCAGAACACACCTATAATCCTAGCCCTTGGAAGGTCCTTGGGAAGTGGAGGCAGGGACATCCCAAGTCCCAGGTCAGTTTAGGATGTAATGAAACTCTCAAATAAAGGAAAAATTAAGCTCTGGCCAGAAATAGAAATGCAGGCACTTTCCTTTGTTCTCGAGTACATCCTGGAGCCACTTAGAATTTGGCTACTTATTCAAAAAGATTCCTAAAGTTTGACTGTATGAGAAGTTCTCTGGAAACTTGTCACCAACAGAGACTTGTGGACCCCAGTTTCCAAGCAATGCATTTAGCATTTATAATGGGTTCCTTTGTTAGTTAATTCTGATACAATTTGCTTAAGAGAAAATATTTAATTTTCTTCTTTAATAATAAGTATGAATGCATGTCCTGGGTTGGGGTGTATGTACACCTCAGTGCAGGCGCCTTCTGAGGCCAAAGGTGTCAGGCCCTCTGGAGCAGGAGTTACAGGCTCCTGAGCTGCCTGACATGGGTGATGGGACTGAACTCTCTGACTCCTCTGCAAGAGGAAGTACTTGCTCTACCACTGAGAGATTTCTCCAGGACAGAGTTTGCTTTTGGGGAGGTAACGGCGTGCATGGATCCCAGTTGATCAGTGCTGAGGGTGAACCCAGGATATTGTACACGCCAGAAAAGCATCTGGACGGCGAAGCCTCTTTACACAGCACACAATTCCACATTCGAGCTCTTCCTCTGGCCTCAGCTAGAACTACCCACCCCCCACCCCCACTTTATTGTCTTAAAACTTAAGCTTCGAAACTGTTTTGAAGGCAGATGTCTGAGAAAACCCAGATGGAGGTGCCAGTAGAAAGAGATGCTGTAGCATTGGTCAGTCAGCATCGGGGCCTCTCGTTCAGGAAGCACGGCTCAGCCAGCCTGCAGTAAGCTTCCAGTTCTTTCCTCCCCTCCCTAGTTCCTCATGTGGTTGATCCAAAGATTTGCCTTTCACAAGACTGATGTCTACTTCCCTATGGACGGCTAAGCATAGACAGCGAGGGACCCCTCTGCCCCTCAGTCCACTCAGACTGAAGCTGCAGCTTGAGACACCTCAGCCCCAGAATGAACTCCTGCTGATTAAAATCCCCCTGGAAATCATGTGGCGAACACCTTGGATCTCAGTAAAAACACCCGTCTCTCTCTTTCCCTTCACCCCATCCCCTCTCTCCTCACTCACTCCCGTTCTCCTCCCCTTCTGCTTTATGTCTGCACTTGATCTCCAAGATCCTACACTGAAATAAAAGAATAAACCTACAGTTCCAACACACAGGAGATCTGGTGCAGGAGGGTCCTGAGATCTGAGTTAGACTGGGCCATACAGCAACAGCGTACCTTTTAAAATTCTTAAATTAAAAACGAGTAAATAAAGCAAAGAAGATGATAGAAGCTAATGAATGTTTGTATGGAGAAAAATAGGATTATTTGAGCATATCCCTGTTCTTTTCTGAAAACCCAGGAAGTGCAGAAAGAAACAAGTGTATTTCCATCAGAGACTATGTACACAGACACCAGTTGTTTCCCGCAGGACCCGGGAGATAAACTGTGTGATCCTGCATTATATTTTTAAGTCTCTAGAAAGATTGATAGCCTCTTGTCTGTCTTTCTTTTCTCTTGATCTGACCCATCTCCCTGCACTGGCTGTTTCTTGCCCAGAACTGACCTTATGGCTTTAACCCTTGAGTCATAAACACTGCCGCCCTACCCACAATTCTACCCACTGTAGCCCTCAGATTTTTATTTTTCTCGGTGTCCCCTGGACTTTAGAGGCTTTCCCTTCAGAGGACAGAGTTCAGATTTATCAAGTACCTGAGCAGATCTTTGGTGTCTGGGTCTCTGGCCTCTTCTAAACGCAAATGTTACAGAAGGGCTGCTGTGGCCTTTTTATTCTCTGGACAATGTACTTTCAGTTTCAAGTTAGTTTGAAAGCCAGATGGTTTATGAACTGCCTAAATTAGATAAACTACTTAAATATACCATATCTATTCTCCATCACTTTTTGTTTTGAGTTTTTCATTTTTTGCTTTTGTTCAAGACAAGGTCCCAGTAGCCCAGATTGGCCTCTTACTGGCCATGTAAGCTGAGGATAACCTGAAATCCTGATTCTCTTCCCACTAAACTAGACTTATTTGTGCAACACTAGACCCCAGGACCTGGTGCTCTCACCAGTCGCTCTACCAACCAAACTGCATTCCCATCTTGCATCTTTTCTCTTGTCTGTGCCACAATCAGTCAGGACCTTCTTTTCTGTTGCTCCCCACTGGGTTGATGGGGGGAGACGGTGTGTGCAATATGTGGGGACTGCAGAAAGCAGAAGTTTGTTGACCTTTGTCCAATACATCAACTTTAGAATTTGTTCGGCAGGGAGCTTTACCCCAGCCCCCTGGCATTTATATATATAAGGAGTCTAAAAAATGTTTAGTTAAAAACATCATCTCAGCCCTAACATCCTTATTCAAATAAGCTTAGGCCTCACCCCAGCTCCTGGCACAAGCTCCCTCCCCTGGGAGTTGCCTCAGTCCAAACTCCACCTGCAAGAAAGCCCACCAAACAGTGATCCCTTTCCAGGGAAGATCAAGACTACTCCCAGAGGCTATTGAAGCTGTCCTCCAGAGAATGAACACATGGTCTCCTGGTTTTTCATAGTTTTTGGTTCTCTGTTCCCCTCTCCGTGATTTTCCAGGTGCGGGGCACCTGGGAATGCTAGCAGCAGCCATTAAACCTGGGTGTCTTCTAATTCAGTCTAATTTGATCTGATTGGAATTATTGCATCTGCGGAGAGGTTGGCCGTTTAAGGAAAAATATGTAACACACATAACCCGAAAGCCTGTTGTAGTGGCTCACACCTTTAATCTCAGCACTTGGCAGGCTGAGGCAAAGGATCTCTGTGAATTTGATACCAGCCAGGTCTACATGGTGAGACCCTGTCAACAAAACAAAACCACCGGAAAATCACTTGAGCACCTCCAGGGAATTATGTAAAGGTGAAAAGAGGTGACCATTTTAAGGCTCATATTTTTCATCCTCAGTTGCTCCGTATTCCAAAGCATATGAACCATGTGTTGATCTTAGAGTTTCTTCTGGCAGCTACCTGCTTCTTTCAATCCTAGATCTTATAACAAATCCAACAGCTTTCTGTGTTCCTAGACACTACCACTGGGTGACATATTAGGTAGAAAATGTCATAACAGACCAAGTCGTTGGGTCCAGGGGGGTCCCGCAAAGATGAGAACACCCACCAAGTCTAATAAACCAGAAGCAAACATTATTCCAGAAACCAGATCTTAGGAAAACCAGAAGCAAACTTAAAAATAAAAAATAAAAATAAAAAAAAAAACTGCGGGGCACAGAAGCTTATCAGCTAGCTGAGACCACAGCCAGAGATGGTGTTTGTTAGGCTGTGGCCAAAGGCCGGTTTCTGAACTCACTTTTTATAGTAGGGGCACCAAGCATTAGTTCTGAACAAAGGAATATTTACAATCCTGCCCTGGCCATAGGAGGGAAGTGGGTTCTAAGGTCAATGGGTAACTACGCAGCTATCATGAAATATGTTTCAGAGGAGATTACAGCGAAAGTCACTAGTTGCAAGAAAACAGTTGTCTTAATCAGTTAGTCAGAAAGGGACCGCTAGTAATACTAGAAGGTTAATAAATCAGAATAACTGGTTCTTAGGCTGAGAACTTAGAAGATAGCAGAAAGCTTTTCACACTTTCTCAAGGTAAAACTCAGACACAGACTGCCACACTTTACAACGTCCATAATCAGAGCTCATTAGTCAAACATGTGTTTCTACCTTGTCCAATGTGTCTCCTGGTACCTCCAGGCAGTGTACTGAAGCCCCATGCTTCCCTGTTAATGGTGCCAGTTTTCCATAACAGAGACAGTGCCTAACCCGCAGGTCAGTATCTCTGTCTTCTAAAGGTTAACTCAGTTCACATCTGTCGTTTATCAAATATTGCCAGGACACTACTCTCAATTTGTAGAGAGAAGCTCTGGCCTTGTAAATAAAACAACCAGTTGTAAAATGAAATGGTGGAGGTTTCCCAAGCATCCGAGAAAATAGCTCACTGTGAGCAATTGATCCTTGATCTGCTGAGAGAGCTGCTGAGAGTCTGTTCTCATTCTCCTAGACTTATAACTTTATATTTCTTTATTTCTACATTTTTATTTTTAAAATCTACATATTTATTTTCTTATTCTTGGATTCTTCACAAATGACCAAAAATCTGTAACCTCCTCTCCCATCATATACAGGAAAGAGGAAAAAAGAGGCTTCTCCAAAATAACGTCCGGAACCTTTTCTGCATCCTGCTTTCATAACTGAACTTTCCCAGAAATAGAGCGTGGAAGAGTGTGTGCTTATGCTGGGGTATATTTGGAGGTAAGTCTCTTTCTCAGATCCTGCAAGTTACAGACCTAACCCCTTCCTCCTCCTCCTCCTCCTCCTCCTCCTCTTTCACTTTCTACTTCTTACTTCCTACCCTTCTTCCTCCTCCTTGTTGGAGACAGGGTCTTGCTATGTTACTGTGACTGACACAAAGTCTTGGTCTCAAGCCTCCTCAGTGGCTGAGAATATAGATAGAATTGCTCTTGCCCTAGCTCTCTCTTTATTCTAGATCTCTCAGACAATCTTGGTACCACAGACTCAAGTGCTCTGACTCATTCTCACACTACTGGATAATCCCATAATGTTATATTGGACAAAACATATCATTGTCTGATCCTGATGACTGATTTTGAACTGAAGGCACAAAATCCTACTGGCAGAGAAATGCAAACCTGAACATTGTGCTAGAGTTCCCAGATGTGGTGACCTATATCCCTGTAATCCTAGCCCTTAGGGGTCACTGGAGGTGACTCTCTCCTCCTGCTGTTCATGAATCTGGATGAAGGCCTCTCAGGGGGTTCTCCAGGACAATGTCTGTCTGCATTCACCATGCTTCCTACCATGCTGATGATGGACTAAATCTCCGAAACTTTAAGCAAGTACCAAACAAATACTTTTTTTATATCATTTTATATCTTATAAATATGATATAAATCATATTTATAAGAGTTGTTGTGGTCCAGAACAGTTGATTAGTCAGAAGTTGGTACCAGGGAACAGGTGATAGACTTTACCATGCTTCTTGTTAGCAGAATGTAAACATTGGTTGTTTGGCTTAATTAAACACTTTAACAGGGACTTACAAGTAGGGCCATACAAGGAGGAGCCTGGAAGACACTGGTGCTGAGGATGATTTGAACTGTGGAAACTCCCAGCTCAAGAGCTTTCAGAGCAGAAAAACACTACTAAGTGGCCTCAGGCCATTGTTGTGATAGTTTGGCAAACAATGTGGCTGCTTTCTGCCCAAGTCCAAAACAATCTGCCCAAGGCTAGATGGAAGAGTTTTGGAGTTTAATTTCATTAGCAGTGGAGATTTCAGGACAACCTAGTATTGACTATGTCCTGTGATTATCAGTGGTCACTCTTACAGAGGTCTATAATGAAATGGAGCAAGATCAGGGTGGAAAAGTCCAAAACGTAGTTTGAGAGAAAAAAGAGCCCCAGGAACTGTAGTGGGGCTAAGTCCAGTGCTCTTGAGATAAAAACTTAAAGAAAAGCCTGAATCTGAATGGAATAAAGGTAGGGGTGACCCAGGCAAAACCCCACCCAGCTAAGCTTCCAACTTGTGAAAAAGAATTAAGGAAGAACTTAACCAGTGAAGCAAACCACAGAAAGCTGATGAACATGTGTTCTAATGAGGGTCCAGTTCCAGCCCCATCAAGCAGCAGAACTGGGCAGTTTTGATCATGTGGGTCTGGATTTAGAGTCAAAAATACAAAAAGGGCTGTGGTATTTTAGGGTGTCTGTCAGAAAATGCTGCTCAGACGTGGACATAAACCAATAGAAAGTCTTTATTAGCTGGCCAGTGGCTACACTGAGTCTTAGGGAAGACAGTGGGGCAGCAAGCCTTTCACAACAACCCTACTGGTTGACACACTTCAATTAACAAGAAGAGTGATCCAAAAGCAGAACTACAGGAAGTTTTAGCCAGTTTTTACTCTTGCTATTTGTGGTTCTTTTGGGGGGCCCACCACACAGCTCTCAAATCACACATGGGGGCTTATTCTAGCATATTTATGTCTGACCTTAGCTTGGCTTGTTTCTAGCCAGTTTTTCTTAACCTAAATTATCCCATCTATCTTTTACCCCTGGAATCTTTCCTTTTCTTACTTCTCTGTATCTCACTTTCCTTCTTACTCTGTGGCTAGCTGGGTGGCTGACCTCTGGTGCCTCCTTGTTCTATCCTGCTCCTCCTTCCCTCTTCCACAGTTCTCCTATGTATACTCTCTTCCTGCTAGCTCCACCCACCCTTTCTCCTACCTTGCTGTTGGCCATCCAACTCTTTATTAGACCATCTTTATTAGAAATGTTTTAGACAGGCAAAGAATCACAGCCTCACAGAGTTAAACAAACGCAGCATAAACAAAAGCAGCAATCTTTACATTGTTAAGCAAATGTTCCAGAGCATAAACAAACAAATGTAACACACCTTAAAATAATATTCTACAGTATTTTCCCTTTGTTGTCTAAATAAAAAGAGAGGTTTTGGCTTTAACATAATAAAATTATATACAACAAGACAGTTATCGAGTAAGAGTTACACTTATAATATTCCGTCCATTTGTAGTTAGCATATTCAGAGGAGAAATGCATTATTTTAGTGAATCCAAAGTTTTATAACTGATTTACTTTCTATCATAACTAAGGAAAAATGCAGCTATATCTAGTCTTAAGTTCCATCAAAGACCCAGAAAGATGTAATATTATCTAACAGAGACATTTGGCTGCCTGGATAGTCACCCAAAGTTCCTCTGCAGTGTTGGGGCATCCATCTTCAGCCTATAGGCCTAGAGTACCCGTAAGACTTTTCAATGAAGCAGAAAATTTGCCTTGTTTTGGCAAAGTTCTACTGTCGTTTTCCTGTGTGATCTGCATATCCAGTCTGCACAGCACACTGTCAGTACTTGTTGGCAGGAGCAGTTTCTTTGCCCAGTGGCTAATCTTGCCACAATGAAGGCAAACTACATAAGGAGTTTCTTCAATGTCCATAATCTTTTTATGAAGTAAACTGGTGCTGCTAGGAGCAGATATCTCATTTTCATGAGAAGCCTCAAGTTAAAAAATGTTTTAAATGTCGCATTCCATAGGTCTTTGAAATATTTGAAAATAATTTATCTATTTAAAATACTCCTATTTAATCTTGAAAATATACCTAATGTGACTACAAGTTTAATTATTTTAGATTAACTATTAAGCTAATTTCTTCTTTATACATTATATATTTTTAAATAATTTATTTGAATTTATTTCATGTGCATTGGTGTGAATGTGTCAGATCCCCTAAACTGGAGTTACA
The DNA here is from genome assembly GCF_000317375.1 of Microtus ochrogaster. Lineage (NCBI taxonomy): Eukaryota > Metazoa > Chordata > Mammalia > Rodentia > Cricetidae > Microtus > Microtus ochrogaster. Next base: position 1,404,214 of record NW_004949139.1, read on the forward strand.
GACAGCTGTGAACTGCCATGTGGATGCTGGGATTGAACCCGGGTCCTCTGGAAGAACAACCAATGCTCTCAACCACCGAGCCATCTCTCCAGCCCCTATACATTATATTTTAAATGAACTGCATAAGTACAATATCCCAAACAAGAGTAGAACCATATATACAGTATAACAAAATTAACTTTAAATTTGTATCAATATAACAAAATCCATATCAATGAAAAATATCTGAGATAAATAGTTTTTATTATTATCCTAGTAACAAACATCCATAACCAACTAAAATAACCAAAAGCTTCCCACAATCCGGCTCTTGGGGATGTGGACATTGTGTCCTCTCGACCCTTCCTGTTGAATAAGGGCAAAGCATCTTTAAGGTCCCTGATAAAATTTTGAGATAATGAGCAAGTCCTGAGAAGATTGGTGGTGACCTTTGTGGATATATCACCTGACACATTTTAGGTTGTCTCCTTTGATCAAACCAGATCCAGCTCAACCTGGAACGAACCCACAGCCTCTTGTATCCCGTGGAAACAAAACTGCTTCTCCAAAGCATTTTTGATTTCCATTTGAAAAATACATTTTTGATATTTTTTATAATAATTAAGACATTCCTAAAGTGTATAGGCTGGCTTATTTCAACAGCCCCTCTTCCAATTCCAGGTCTCTTAGCAGCTGTCTTTTGCTTTTATGCAATCAAAAATTTCAAAATCAACACAACACTATACAGGATCCAGACTCCCTGTGTATTTCCCATCTTTACATGACTTTTTTATTTTATGTTATTTTTACTGTCTCTTTAAAGACTTTAAAAAATTATTTCTTTCTATAACTGCCTATACCCACTTTCTTAAAACTACAAACGTAAGGCACACTGGAACCTGTTCAAAGGGTTTTCCGTCTGGGCCTCTTTACTGTGTATTTTTAGCCTTTTTTGTCTGCACGAGCAAACTTCAGATTGTTAAACTACTCCCGGGTCCTCGGCATGCTCTAGCTGCTGGCTGGACAAAGCCTAAAGCTCTCCGCCCAGTAAGAGATAAGTGACCAAGAACTACATTCAACCTTCCTAGAGCTCTCAAATACTGACGCTTGCCTGTGGCGGGCATTTTTACTTAATTCTTTCTGTTTAGCATGAAAAATGTGTTTAGCTGCTCTGCTGCACATCAGGGGGTTTTAAAGGAGCCATTGTTTTTCAGTTTTCTCAGGCTCTAGATGGATATTCAGGTCCCACATTAGTATGCCAAAATGTTGTTGCTTATTTTTTGCTCTTTACTCTTTGTTCTTTTGGGGGCCCACCACACAGCTCTGAAATAAATCACACATGGAGGCTTATTCTTATTTATGTCCAGTCTTAGCTTGGCTTGTTTCTAGCCAGTTTTTCTTAACATCAATTGTCCCATCTATCTTTTGCCCCTGGAATTTTCCTTTTCTTACACTTCCCTTCTTACTCCGTGGCTAGCTGGGTGGCTAGCCCCTGGTGTCCTCCTCCTTCATCTATTGCTTGCTCTTCTTCCCTCTTCCAGATTTCCTGTTATTTATACTCCCTGTCTGCCAGCCCCGCCTGTCCTTTCTGCTGCCTCACTATTGGTCATTCATCTCTTACAGACCATCAGATGTTTAGACAGGCAAAGAATCACAGGCTCACAGAGCTAACCAAATGCAGCACAAACAAAAGCAATACATCTTTATGTCATTAAACAAATGTTCCAGAGCATAAACAATACACCTTAAAATAATATTCTATAACAATGAAGTCAAAAAAGTAAGGCTAATACATTTAGAGACTTTTCCAAACTATGGACTTTGAAGCATTAAGCTTTTGTTTTCATTTTGGCAGGTGGTACTCCTACATTCTGAGCTTTATGATTTTAATTGTACTTACATCATGGAATTAATTATGCTAAGGTCTGCCTGTTACATTCCCCACTAGTCTAAATCATGGACTCATACAGCTCTATAATTTAAGATGAAGGGCCCCTCATTTATCCAATCAGAATGAGAATTAAAGGACCAGTCAGTACTGGTAGCAGAATAGTTAGCCAGGAAGACCAAGAGAACAAAGATGGACACCCTAATAACTAATCTCTCTCCCTCCCTCTCTCTCTCTCTCTCTCTCTCTCTCTCTCTCTCTCTCTCTCTCATCTTCCCCAACCGTGATTGATTTTTTGTAATTACTCCTGATTAACCAGCATAAAAAGCTTCTCCCCAAGCCACACAGTCCCATTTATCTCACGAGAAGTAGGTCTAAGCCTTTCTGATTCTGCAGGAGCACTTCTGCAAGGGAGTCTAACTGTTGTTTTGTTTCAGACATGGAAGCTTACAATGCCTCTAGGTCCTGATCCTCCTGTCTACTTATTTTCTTAAGGTTTGATCTCCCGTGACAAAGGCTGATGTGTTTATGGTGCTGGAGCTAGCAATCCCTGCTCTGACCAGGAGTGGGAGAAGGACAGCTGCAGATTGCCTATTTTTTCCCTGTAGTCCAGGGTCCATATTAAAATTTATTGTTTCTTTTTTTCATTACATAAAGCATCAGAAGAGGCACATTTAATCAAGCCATTAGTACATGACAACCATGTAGTCTCGGGAATATTGCTGTTGTCCAGATGAGTTGACTCTCAAGGCAGAACAGCGGACATCAGAATAAGGGGAAGAGCTTGGGTTAAAAGATTTGGAAATTGACAACTTTCAGCCTTCTCTAATGTTAATTTAGGCTGCCACCAATTAATTACAAGGAGTTTGAGCTGACAATCTGGTCAGTTCCTAACTCTATGTATCATGGAGGCTGGGTGTCAATGCATAACCAGCAATCGTGGCTGATTTCAGTCTGGGAATAATTAACTCTATCCCCAGGGATACTTCCTGTGGCATGGAGTCTGAATCCCCAGGTTTTCCCAGTTTCCCAAATGCCAGACACTTTTATGGAATTTTCAGATTTTTAATTCTATGCTCATTGGGTTACATTTTCTTATTGTGTGTGCTAGAGAGAGGGCTTTCTTTCTAAGTATTCCATAGATTTTCAGGAAGCCTTTGGTTCACAACCCCACTTTTTTATTTTATTTTTTTTTAAAAAGGAAACAATCTTTTTTTCATTTTACATACCAACCCCAGCTTCCACTCCCTTACCTCCTCCCATTCCCTCCTTCTCCCTCACCCCACCCTATCCACTCCTCAGTGAAGGTAAGACACATTGCTTTGTGGAAGGACCAAGGTCCTCCCTACTATATCTAGGCTGAGTATGGTATCCATCCAAAGATAACGGGTTCCAAAAAGCCATTACAAGCAGTAGGGATAAATCCTGGTGCCACTGCCAGTGGCTCCACAGTCTACCCCAGGCATACAACTGTCACCCACATTCAGAGGGTCTAGTTTGGTCGTATACTGGTTCTTTCTCTGTCCAGATGGAGTTGGTGAGCTCCCATTTGCTCAGGTAAACTGTTTCAGTGGGTGTCCCCATCATGGTCTTGACCTCTTTGCTCATATTCTTACTCCTCCCACTCTTCACCTGGACTTTGGGAGCTCAGCCTGGTGCTCCAATGTGGGTCTCTGCCTCTGTTTCCATCAGTTGCTGGTTGAAGGTTCTATTGTGACAGTTAAGATAATCATCTGACTACAAGACAAGGTCAGTTAGGTCACCCTCTCCGCTATTGCTTAGGGTCTGAGCTGGGGTCATCCTTGTGGATTCCTGGGAATTTTTCTAGTGCCAGGTTTCCTTCTAGCCCCATAATGGGTCCCTCAATCAAAATATCTCTTTCCTTGCTCTCATCTCTGTCCTTCCTCCATCTCGACTATCCTGTTCCCTCAAGTTCTCCTCCCCCCTGTTCCCTTCCTCCTCCTTCCCTTTCACCTCCCTTTTTCCCCTAACCCCACGCTCCCAATTTTGACAGGAGATCTTGTCTATTTCCCCTTCCCTGGGGGATCCATGTATGTTTTTCTTAGGGTTCACCTTGTTACTTAGCTTCTCTATCCTTTATCTCTTTATCTCTATCATTATCCTTTTCTTTATAGCTAGTATTCACTTATGAGTGAGTACATACCTTATTCATCTTTCTGAGTCTGGGTTACCTCACTCAGGATGATTTTTTCTAGTTCCATTCATTTTCATGCAAATTTCAAAATGTCATTTTTTTTAGCACTGAGTAGTATTCCATTGTGTAAATGTAACATATTTTCTTTATCCATTCTTCAGTTGAGTTGACATGTTTTCATGTTCTGACTATTAAAAATAATGTTGCTATGAACATAGTTGAGCAAATGACCTTATAGTATGATTGGGCATCCTTTGGGTATATACCTAAGAGTGGTATTGCTGGGTCTTGAGACAGGTTGATTCCCAGTTTTCTGAGAAACTGCCATACTACTTTCCAAAGTGGCTTGCTGCCCTTCATCTAGGGGTGGAACCTTGTAAGATTTCCCCATCCACTTTGGCACATCAGTTGGTGTTGTCATTATTCAGGTCTTGTGTAGGTATACTGTTGAGATTTCATGTAGCTTACCTATAGATCTAGAAGACAGTCTTGCAGCACACTTCCTGGTCCTCTGACTCTTACAGTCTTTTCTAACCCCACCTCCTTCTGAGATGCTCCCTTAGCCTTAGGTGTAAGTGTTGGGTTGTAGATGTAATGTTTGGAGATGGGCACCCAGTCTGTTGTTCTCTGTTATGGAGAGTTATAAGACACTAAGTGGGTGCTAGGAATTGAATCTAGATCCTCTGCAGGAAGAAGTACTCTTAACCACTGAGCCATCTCTCCAGCCCCTTTACCTTTTAAAAAATATTCTTTTATACATATATCAATTATGTATATATATATATAATTATTCCATCCCTTTATTTTTAACTTGCCTAAAGTATTATATTTGAAGTGAATCTTGTAGAGAGCATACAGTTGAGTCATATTTTATAGCCTACCCTGGATATTTATGTATTTTGTTTTATTGGTTTTTCAAGACAGGGTTTCTTTGGTGTGGGAAGTCCTTCTGTCTATGTGTTGCTTTTATTGGATAATGAATAAAGAAATTGGTTTGGACATATAGCAGGACAGAACAGAGCTAGGTGGGGAAAACTAAAGTGAATGCTGGGAGAAAGGAGGCAGAGTCAAGGAGATGCCATGTAGCCGTCACCAAGAACAGACAGGCCAGAACTTTACCAGTAAACCATAGCCACATGGCAATACACAGATTAATAGAAATGGGTTAAATTAAAATGTAAGAGTTAGCCAAAAAGAAGCTAGAGCTAATAGGCCAAGCAGTGATTTAATTAATACAGTCTGTGTGGTTATTTCGAGTCTGGGCAGCTGGGGATGAACAAGTGGCCTCCAACAACATTTCTCTGTGGCTTTGGAGCCTATCCTGGACCTAGCTCTTATAGAACAGGCTGGCCTCAAACTCACAAAGATCCACCTGCCTCTGCCTCCCGAGTGCTGGGATTAAAGGTGTGTACCACCACTGTTGTTCTTTTGGAAACTACAACTCCCATACTCCCCCCTGGACTACGGATACCCGTGCGCACCCTTGTGCTCCCCGTTAAAAAGGCAGG
>NW_004949139.1:1413900-1415902 GCF_000317375.1 Microtus ochrogaster
TGTCGTGTCTGTGTTTGTTCCGCCGTGCGTGTCTGTCCTGTGCCCCGTGTTCAAGAAGAACACCCCTGCCTTTATTATTTTTTAAGAAGAACAACCACCACCTGGGTATTTATTTATCTTAACTGCTATCTGTTGGATCCGGGCATCACACAATGAAGTGGCAGACAGAACACCAAAGTCTATTAAACCACGTGACTAGGGAGGATTCAGGGAGGGCAGGGACGGTCAGAAAGGGTCAGAGAAGGTCAGGGTGTCCTCAAAAAACAAGTCAAGGTCATGGGTTAGGGAAGGTCAGGTTCCAGGAAGCAGCAACACGACTCTCACAGTAAACAGAAACTCAGTTTTAACAATACAGCATAATGGCTCCTGCCTTCAGAATGGAGTCAGGCAGTTTCCCCAAATCCAAGGATTACTCTTGAGGAAGGGCCCAGATCCTCACGAGCGCCTCCGCCCCTGCTTTGGCAGCCATGACAGCTGCAGAAAAGACCCAGCAAGATGTAGGCCCCTGACTCAGCAAGATTATGCTCCACCCCCCCCGGCCTAATTACTGGAAAGAAACTGCCAGGTATCCTCCAATCACAAGTTAACTGGCAGACTCCAGATGTACTTTACTGATAGAAGGAAGTAACAACCTCCCATGGTTCCATGCAGCATCCTTTCCACAGCCTCCAGGTGTAGAGCCGACAGGTTCCTTCAGCCTGGAGGTGTACAATCCTGAGACTGTTGTTACGCAACTTGAAGACTCCCAGACCCACCCCCTTGCTCTGCCCTCAATAAATACCCTACCCACTGCAGCTCTGGGTCCCTCCTACTTCACCCCTATGTCAGCTGGACATAGACCCCTAGTTAACTCTTAATTAATTAAAAAGACTCTTTGCTTTTGCATCAGATCTGGTCTCTTGGTGGATGTGGGGGTTCAGATTCTCGGCACCACACTTGATCATTCTGTGTGGTTCTGAAGACTGAAGCCAGGGTTTCATGCATGTGAGGCAAGTGCTCTACCAACTGAGCTGCACACCCGGGCCTGTCGGCGGTAGTGTTGTGAGGCCATCCATACCTTTTAGATGTTTTTCTGGACATTGTATATGTCTATCCATACCAGCATAGTCTACTGGTGTCATCACTGTATGAAGTTTGGACAGAGGAACAATCTTGTTTATTTCCCCCCTTACTGTTATCTCAAATATTTCCTCTTTCTGTGTAGAGGGAACAAGTGATCACAGATAAGTCCTAGAAAAACAGGAACATTAATCACGAGGGATCACCTCCTCAACAGAGGAAGTGAATACCAATTTTCCACCCAGAAGTCTGGGAACGGATGTTGTTAATGATCTGCTGACCTTTGCTGTCTGTCGAGTTAAACCTCACCAACCCCCATGCCCCAAAAAATCCCAAACAAGCCAAATCACAACAAGCCAAATTAAGAAATATCCAGGGATTTTTCTGTCAGCAGAGAGCTCATGTTAGGAAATATTCCTAACAACAGTGTTACAAATTTGTCTGCAATTACCAGATATAGTTTAAAACTCAAGAGTAGGAAGAGCTATAGTGGCTCAGCCCTATCACCCTAGCACTAGAGAAGCTGAGGGAAGGCGATTGCAGAGGGTTCAGGGTCAGAATGGGCCACATAGTCAGCTCTAGGAAACCTGGACTACAAAGACAGACCTCATCTCAACCCACAAAACAAAACAAACAGAGGAAGGGAAGTTTGTTTTATTTGCTAGTATTTTCCCTCATTTGTTCTCTATCCATTTTCTTCTAAATGACATAATTTCATTCTTTATTCCTTGCCAGATAATTCTAAAATTGATGTAATCTTGCTGCTGGTGTCAATAAGTGGTTGTGTGTGAGTGTATGTGTGTGTGTGTGAAATGTATGTGAGTGTGTGTAAGTGTATGTGTGTGTATGAGAGTGTGTAAGTGTATGTGTGTGTATGAGAGAGTGTGTGTAAGTGTATGTGTGTGTATGAGAGTATATAAGTGTATGTGTGTATGAGAGAGTG
>NW_004949139.1:1416837-1424616 GCF_000317375.1 Microtus ochrogaster
AAAAAAAAAAAAAAGAAGGATGTCAGTCCTTTCCTTGGGGGTCCAGTGAGAGTGACGTTACTAGTGTGTGCGAAAACAGCCATTGCGGCTTCTTCTTCCTGAATGTGTACGGCCTGAGACTGCCCGTACGTACGTACGTCCTACTGAAACACACTAAGGTATCGGGTTGTGGTTCCAGGTTACTGGAAGTAGTAGGTGCGGCTCCATCAGTGCCCAGAATGCCCACGGAACCCCCGCTTTCCTGTACGTGTGTCTGCATTCCTTCCCAGTAAGGGTTCCAGGACCCACGCCTCACTGGTTACAGCAGAGTATCAAGAATCCGTTCTCTCTCTGCCCCTCATTGGAGCACAGACTTAGCTGAATTGGAGGATCTCGCAGGAAATGGGCATCTGCAAGCCAAGGAAGGGAGATTCACAGGGAGCCAACCTGTCTTGTGCTTTGCTCTGGAGATTTCACAGCCAGCATAGCTGAGACATAAATCCTGGTGTTCACGACACTAGGACTGGGGGTGTTTGTGAGTAAAAACCTGAGCAGGCAAGCTTACCACAGTACAACGAGCAGGTAGTTTAAACCTAGAAATCTTGGGAATTTGCATGCTGAGATTCTAAATCTGTTCCAGCAGCACAGAGGCTACAGGTTCCGCCTCATTATTGCTTAGTGTGGGTAAGAGAACCAGTTCTCACCCAGTCTCCAACTTCCAGGTCCCAACTGCGCAAAAGGAGGAGGGCTTCCTGTGAGAGCCTCTGGGAAGCAGAAGGCCTGTCTCCCTGCATATCTCTGCACTGACTGCAGGATGAGGAAGTCTTATCAAGGCTCAGCGGGGATAAGAGTGCAGCTCACTACTCCACTTTTCCTGCTGTCCCCCCAAGCAGGGAGCCCAGTGCCTCTCTGCAGATGACGGTGGGATCTACAATCCCACTCAGTGTTTCCTGGCACTTTGTTCTTGGCTAGAGTACAGCAACTTCCATTAGCATTGCCTTTGAGGGTCATCTGCTTTTTCATATATGATATTTCTTCATTATTCCTCATTGATGATTAATATTTCGGCTCTACTTGACATTTTAAATATAACCCATAGGCCTTGTCTCCAGGTAGTATGATTGAAGATAGCAGACCTCTAAGAAGTAGGACTTAACGAGAGGTCTTTAAGTCATTGGGAGCATGCCCTCAAAGGCAGTGACAGGACCCAGGTCCTCCTTTTCCTTTTTAGTTTCCTGGCTACGAGGTGAGCAGTTTTGTTCTGTTACTTGCTCCCCCCAAGTTATGCTGTCATGGGCCCCAAACCACTAGCCAAGTAATCAATCATGGACTGGAATCTCTGAAACCACGAAGTAAAATAAACCCTTCTCTCTAACTCATGCTCTACTCCTGCCCATATGTACATCAAACCCCTTTTACTTTATACTTTATAAGGTAATTACCTCAGACATTTGTTAAAGTGATGGAAAGCTGACGGACAGTTTAGTATATGTGATTTATCATTGTTTCTCTCAGTGTCTGTGCTGCTTGGATTATATTTAGAAAGTGGTGTCCTGTGCCAATGTGTTCAAGTGTATTTCCCACTTTCTCTTCAGTGTGGCTAACTTTATGTTGAGGTCTTTGATCCATTTAGACTTGAGTTTTGTGCGTGGTGATAGATATGGGTCTATTTTCAGTCTTCTACATGTTGATATCCAGTTATGCCAGCACCACTTGTTAAATATGCTTTCTTTTTTCCATTTGGTATTTTTTTGATAGGTCTACCTTTATATGTTACTTGACCTTTTCCCTTTGCAGCTCTTAATATTTTTTCTTTACTCTGTATGTTTAGTGTTTTGATTACTATGTGGCAAGTGGACTTTTTATTTGAATCCTGTCTATTTGGTGTTCTGTAAGCTTCTTGAATCTTCATAGGCATATCTTTCTTTAGGTTGGGAAAGTTTTCTTCTATGATTTCATTAAATAAATTTTCTATACTTTTGAGTTGAACTTCTTCTCCTTCTTCTATACCTATTATTCTTAGATTTGGCCTTTTCATGGTGTTCCATATTTCCTGGATATTTTGGGTTAAGCTTTTGTTAGATTTAATGTTTTCTTTAACTGACGAGTCTGTTTCCCTATTCTTCAGCTCTTGAGATTCTTTCTTCCATCTCTTTTATTCTGCTATTCGTGTTTGTGTTCATCTTCTCTTAATTTCTGTTTCTATAATTCCCTCAGCTTGTGTTTTCTTTATTGTCTCTATTTCAGTTTTCAAGTCTTGAATAGTTTCTTTCATATGTTTGATTTCTTTTTCTTGTTTTTCTTTTTTAATTTTTATTGCTTTATATATAAGACCATTCAAAATTTCCAATTCCTCCCCTCCTCCCATTTCCCTCCTGCTCCCCCACTTCCCCTCCCTGCCTCCAGTCCTAAGAGAGAGTAGGGTACCCTGCCCTGTGGGAAGTCTAAGGCCCTCCCCACTCCACCCAGGCCTAGGAAGGTGAGCATCCAAACAGACTGGGATCCCAAAAAGTCAGTACGTCCAGTAGAGACAAATCCCAGTGCCATTATCATTTTCTCAGTCAGCACCCATTGTCAGTCACATTCAGAGAGTCCAGTTTGATTGCATGCTCATTCAGTCCCAGTCCTGCTGGCTTTGGTGAGCTCACATTAGATCAGGCACACTGTCTCAATGGGTGGGCGCACCCCCTCATGGTCTTGACTTCCTTGATCATATTCTCCCTCCTTCTGCTCTTCAACTGGACCTTGGAAGCTCAGTCCAGTGCTCCTATGTGGGTCTTCTCTATCTCCATCTGTCACTGGACGAAGGTTCTATGGTGATATTCAAAATAGTCATCAATGTAACTGTGGGACAAGGCCAGTCAGGCATCCTCTCCTCTACTGCCCAAGGACCTAGCTGGGGACATTTCCTGGTTTTCTTTAAGGGATTTGCTGATGACTTCCATTTTTTTTTTGTCTTTTCCTCCATTTCTTTAAGGGAATTTCTCATTTCCTCTTTAAGAGTTTCAAACATTCTCTTGAAGTTTTTTTTAGGTCATTTTCATCTGCTTCTTCCATATTTGGTTGTTCAGGTCTTGCTGTTGTAGGGTGTTTAGTTTTACTGGTGTTGTGTTGCTCTTTGTGGTGTTGCATATGTTCTTACCCTTTCTATTCATCTTTTCCTCTAATATGTGTGGTTGTGGCTGTCTGAGATTCTGTTGAATAATCTTCTAGGTGCCAATGAATCCAAAGCTCAGATGGTTGCTCCTCGTGGTACAGTCAGTGCCGCAGTTCTAGATATCTCGTTGGTTCCTCCATGTTCCTAGAGAGAGCTCAGTGCTTCTGTGCTTTGCTCTGCTCCCTTGCAGTTTGCTGTCTCAGGCCTACTTTGGCCTAGGTTGCCAGCTTTGCCCTGTTTCTGTGAATCCTGATCTAGATTCATTCCTGCAGAAGTCCCTGGCTTGGAGTTGCACCTGGAAAGGTTTCTGTCTCTAGTCTACTGCCTGGGAGGTCCCAGGCTCGGGTGCACCTGGACCTGCAGGAGATCTGCTTACTCCCTCAGAGGTCCCAGACTCACGCTCGGACCCGCAGAAGTCCTGGCTGTCTCTGAGGTCCCAGACTCACGCCTGGCACCAACGAGATCTCTGGTTCCTGTCTGTTCCCTCGGGGGTCCCAGGTTCACTCATGCCCAGACTGGCTCAGGCCTAGTTCCTGGAAGGTCCTAGATTCATGCCTAGACCCACCGGGGTCCTGGCTTAGGTCTACTCCCTTGAAAGTCCCAGATTCAAGTCTGGAACCTCAGGAGTCTCTGGCTCTGGCTCATCGACCCAGTAGTTACTCCCCTGTACCTGTTCTGGTGGAGATTGCTGACTCTGGATCTGGTCGCTGGCTCAATCCTGATCCACCAGTGTCCCAGGACTGGGTTTGCTTCTGGGATTGGATTTGCTCCTGGTTTCTGCTCCCAGTAGAGCTTGATCCCTCTCTGTCCTAGGTAGCTGGTTCAGTCCCACTCTGATTCTAGTGGAGATCGCTGACTCTGAGTCAGATTGCTGGCTCAATCCTGATCCACCAGTGTCTCAGGATTGGGTTGGCTCCCGGGACTCAACTTTGAAATTTTTAATACTGTTGAGCAAATGGGAGCTGCTAAGAGACATGGGATTGTAAAAGAAACTGCTGAATTAAATCAGTCTAGAGACCTTAGGGGTATCTTAACTTTAAAATGGAAGTTAGAAAATGTACTACACTGGGGGAAGAGGTTATACTTTTGTTTCCACGGGAAATTGAAAGACTGTGGATTTCTTCAAAATTAATAGAGACCAGATTTGATTGGGGGAGATTCCCTGAAAACCTTGGCTACAGACATAAAGAAATAAACCTAGAAAAACTACAAGACAGGTGACATATGTGCTGATCCTTTGACGTGGGAGCAGTTTTGAGACTGGATGAGACATGATAGATCTTGTTGGCTACATTGTTCTCATGATTTATTATTACATGCCATCATTTCATATGGCGTGGACAGAAGTTTGATGATATAGTCCAAACAAACTTATAAAGTTAACAGATGTCTTTTACTTCCTCAAACATAAAACAAGAAAAATAATTTCTGTCTGATTTGTATACAATACACAGTCCATATTTGTGTCTATGTGTAGTGAGGTGCTCCGGGTTGCATTCCGCCACCCAGCTCCCGCCACTGGCTAACTTAACCAGAAATAACAACACACAAATTGTATTCATTTAAACACTGCTTGGCCCTTTAGCTCTAGCCCTTACTGGGTAATTCTGATATCCCAATCAACCCATCTCTAATAATCTGTGAACACCGGTCTTACTGGGAAGATTTTAGCCTACATCCATCCTGGGTCGGAGCTTCATTGCGTGTGTCTGCCTGGGAGAGGGGAGGATGGCGTCTCTGAGCTCACTTCCTCTTCCTCCCAGCATTCTGTTCTGTTTACTCCTCCCACCTATGTTTTAACCTATCAGGGCAAGCAGTTTCTTTATTTAATTAACCAATGACCTTCCTCCATCATCTATGCAGCTATGTGTGTTACCTTTGAAAGTTTGTGTGTTTTTAGAGCAAGAGAACCAGACACCAATGAAAACACTGGTCTAGTTGATCCAGCCTTTCAGGTGACTCTGTTACAGTTTCCTCAAAGTTCTGAATTCAGAACACCTTCAAGGCTGCTAGCCAAGATGGTCCAGCCTCACAGACTATTCTAGCCAAGACTTCAGAAAAGCCTACATTTTCCAATTACACAGAGACTACACAACAAATATTATAGCTAGTTTTCTTTGGACTTTATCATTATCTTACTTATCTCAGGGTCCCCTGTGGTTGCTATCACCCCCAAACAACATAAAGCAGTCTAGAGAAAACAATGCCCTCACCAAGAGGTGAGGTTATGGTTATCTGGAGAGTTATAGATGTGTGTCATCATTTAGTGAGGATATAGAAACATAAAATAATAAGACAATTATTCATCCCAAATATTTTACATATGTATGGATTTTTGTATATCAATACAAATTTAAGGTTATTTTTGTTATACTGTGTATATGTTTCTACTCTTATTTAAGGTATTGTACCTATACAGCTCATTTAAAAATGTAATATAAGGCTCTAGTCCTTGAAAGTTATTATTACAAACTGTTTAGGATAATTAAGAAATGCAGGTTTGTAGTTAGTCATCTATAACAATAAAACTTGTAGTCATGTTAGGTATTTTTTCAGAGTTAAACAGATATATTTTAGATAAATAGGTAATATTCAAATGCTTCAAAGACCTACAGAATATGACATTTAATGTGTTTAATAACCTAAGGCTTTCCATGTCAGTGAGACACATCTGCTCCTGGAAGCACTAATCCACTTCCTAAAAGGATGGTGGGCATTGAAGAACCTCAATGAAGAGTTTGCTTTCAATGTGGCAAAGCTAGCCATTTCCCTTTGTATCCTGCTTGTCCACAATTGAGGCAAGGACAGTTTCTTGCCAAAATGCCTCTGTTATCTTGTTATTCCTGTGCTTGTGTGGCTGCTGACTATTCAGGGCCCACCACGAAGCACAGAGTCTGTGATTTATATTAAATAACTGTTTTTAATCTGAGCATATCTTTTACCATTTAACTCTAAAATCAGATACAGTCCAGCCATGAGGCTCCAAGTGCACTGAGACACCTACTGGCAGGTAACAGTTATTGCACCTACTTCAGCTAACGAACCATGGGTAAGATTTTATATAATTTAAAAGGGCAAGATTTTGGCCAATTTAGCCTTTCAAGGTTTCAATAGCCTCTTTACTTACACCGTGTATGGGGTTTTGCAAGACTTATATGATTTCCCTCCTATATCACTATTTTTAATTCTGGGGATTAGTCTTGTGCTCAATATTTTTTTCTTAAAAATATGGTTTGATAATAGGGCCAAGAATGAGACACTTTTAGAAATGGTACAGTCTTTATAGATTGAAACCAATCTTCTAAAAGAAGAGGTTGGAACTCTGAAGAAGGATATGAACAATTTAACTAACAAAACTCAGTCAACTGAGGTACTTTTAGAAATGGTACAGATTGATAGTAATTTACTAAAAGGAAAATTCAGTACTCTGGAGAAGGATACAGCTGATTTGATACATAAAACCCAGTCAATGACAGAGGGTGCTGAAAATTTGTTTGAGAGAATTCATGCTGTTGAGTGTTTTAATCTGTATAAAGGGACATGACAGATTGACTGATAGACTGTCTCTCAGGAAGGTAATATGCATGCTATGAAGATTATGTCCAAAGATGAGACATTATCATACCTTGGAATCCTCAAATGAAGGCATTAGAACAGAACACTGGACAGAAGATCCAGACTTTACAAAAGGCAGTGGCAAATAGATTTGAAAAGATTGAGGGACTTATAGAATTTGATGACCAGGGGAAAAGGTACAAAGACAAAATTTAGCCTCATCAGTATGTAAAACCCTCCAGGATAACTTCCTCAGAGTTCTGCCTGCCTTTCTGGTGATAACATCAGAAAGACTATCTGGCCCCAAATACCTAAGGTTGTCAAAGAATATCCATGGGAGCCCATACATATGACTTATCTAAAGGAAATTAAACAAGCAAATGTAGCTTATGGACTATATTCATCCTTGTTAGGGAAATAATCAAAATATGGGCTTCCAGTAACAAAGCAATGCCACAAGACTGGACTCAGTCAATCTCAGCAGTCCTAGAAAGTGGACCACAGTTGCTTTGGAGGTGCTATTTTAAGGAAGAAGATAAAATTTTAGAACAACAGGAAAAAGCAAAAGGACTTGAGATTTCACTAGATCAAATTCCAGGTGAGGGACTTTACTGTGATCCTCATGATTAGGCTCTTTATGATGAACACACCTTGTCCCTACGTAGCACAGCAGTTTTAAAGGCTTGGGACAGGATTCAGGAACTAAGAAAGAGAATTGAATCATATCTTAGGGTTAAACAGGGTCAGAGAGAACCTTTCAGTGACTTTTTATGAAGACTAACTAAGGCTGTACAAATAGGGGTTTAACTAAGCTAGGCGCTAGTTGTATAATAATTGAATCTTTGGCTTATGAGAATGTCAACTTAGAATGCAAAAGGATCCTTGGACCTTTAAAGATCACATCAACACCCATGGATGAATGGGTCTTGCATACAATGAATGTCAAGACACTTGACTATGGTACTGAAGCTTGGGTAGGTGAAGCAATTTCCAATGATAAGAAAAGACATCAAAATATAAAGTTTTATTTATAGCCAGGCGGTGGTGGCACACCCCTTTAATCCCAGCACTTGGGAGGCAGAGGCAGG
>NW_004949139.1:1425024-1430599 GCF_000317375.1 Microtus ochrogaster
AAAAAAAAAAAAAATAGACAAGACAACCTGATACTATTGGGAAATGCTGTAGGGGGCCTTTTGTAGGCCTATGACTAACGTCTAGTCATTCCCAGTTACTGTGGAGAATGTGTCTCACCAGGAAAATTTAAAAATTCAATACCTACTATAAAAAGCAATACTTGTCTGAATAATGGAATAAATGTGGAGCATGAGTCAAAAACTCCAGTAGGACATAGGGAATGTATATTCTGACAGACTTCTATAAATGATCAAAGACCAAAGCTGAGAGTGTGTATAAGTGGCATTTTTGTTGAAGGCTTACTAGACATGGGTGCAGATGTAAGTATCATTACTCCAGAATCTTGGCATCCAAATTGACCTCTTCAAGAGGCAGATGTTCAGTTCCTAGGAATTGGAACCCTATCTCAGGTAAAACAAAGCATGAGATGGGTTGAATGCCTAGGGCTAGAAGGACAGAGAGGAAGACTGAGGCCATATGTAGCTAATATTTCAGTGAATTTGTGGGGCCATGACCTATTGCAGCAATGGAATACCCAAATTAACATTCCTGCAGCCCCAAAAACTTATGTTTCTGTGGAAAATATTAGACGATATTATAGACAACAGTCACCAGCCATTCGGGTTGTACAAGAACACAAAGCAATTGATAAACCTTCAGAGGTACTAATGGCACTGCCTTTAAAATGGTTAACTGAGAAACCAATATGGGTTAATCAGTTGCTTCTAGCTGAGAAAAAGTTGCAGGCTTTAAAATAGCTGGTACAAAAACAACTAGATGCTCAATGTATTGAAGAATATACCAGCCCTTGGAATCCTCCTGCATTTGTTGTTAAAAAGAAATCTGAAAAATGGAGAATAGTTACAGATCTATCAACAAGTTATTCAACCCATGGGCCCTTTACAATCTGGAATTCCTCTGCCTTCTCTGTTACCAAAGTGATAGCCTCTCATAGTTATTGATTTAAAGGATTGCATCTTCACTGTACCTTTACAAGAAAAGTATAGAGAAAAGTTTTGCCTTCACAGTGTCTACTTATAATAATTCTCAGCCTACTAGGAGATATCAATGGACCGTCCTCCCACAAGGAATGCTCAATAGCCCCACCGTGTGCCAATACTTTGTCAGCCAGCCATTGGAAATAATACGTAAGCAATTTCCTAAGTCTATAATCTACCATTACATGGATGATGTTTTGTTATCTATTTCAAATACAGATACTTTAGAAAGGATGATTGAAGAAGTAATGAAACTTTTGCCTAAATGGGGATTACAAATTGTTCCTGAAAAGATTCAAAGAGGAGATTCTGATAATTACCTAGGTTACAGAATAGGTTTGCAGAAAATTAGAACACAAAAGGCACAAATTAGGAGAGACTGGTTGTGGACTCTTAATGACTTTCAAAGATTGTTGGGAGACATCTCCAGTCTATGACTGGCTGATGTGGGAGGGTCTTCTGTTTTGTGTTGATTTTATTGGTTAATAAAGAAACTGCCTTGGCCCTTTGATAGGACAGAAAATTAGGTAGGTGGAGTAAACA
Source organism: Microtus ochrogaster (assembly GCF_000317375.1). Lineage (NCBI taxonomy): Eukaryota > Metazoa > Chordata > Mammalia > Rodentia > Cricetidae > Microtus > Microtus ochrogaster. Next base: position 1,426,567 of record NW_004949139.1, read on the forward strand.
GAACAGAATGCTGGGAAGAAGGGAAGTGAGACAATCGCCATGCCTCTCCTCTCTGGGTCAGACGTGATGGAGCCAGCCGCCAGGTCAGACATGCTGAATCTTTCCTGGTAAGCCACCACCTTGTGGTGCTACACAGATTATTAGAAATGGGTTAATCAAGATGTAAGAATTAGCCAAGAAGAGGCTAGATATAATGGGCCAGGCAGTGTTTAAAAGAATACAATTTGTGTGTTGTTATTTTGGGTAAAGCTAGCCAGTGGCCAGGAACTGGGTGGCGGGAAGCAGCCTGCAGCACCGTCTACAACTGGCTGTTGGGATAACACCTGACCTAACAGTTTATTTGAATAAAACTTTAGTTGGTGATAAAGACTTGAATAGTCCCAGAGAGTTAACAGCTGAAGTGGAAAAGAAATTGACAATTGTTGAACAGAAATTACAGGAAGCACATGTGGATAGGATGAATCCAAATCTTAATTGTATTCTAGTCATATTGCCTTCCAGAATTTCTCCTACAGGAATTTTAATACAAAGGGATGATATTATCTTAGAATGGATATTTTTCCACATAAACCAAGTAAAAATTAAAAACTTATGTGGAAAAGGACTCCGAATTAATTATAAAAGGTAAATTGAGACTTTGTCAATTAGGTACAGACACAGCAGAGATTATAGTGCCTTTTACTGCTGATGAAATAAAAAAGTTATGGGAAGACAATGAACCCCTGGCAAAGGGCTTGTGCTAATTTTTTGGGAGAAATTCATAGCAATTATCCCAAAAGTTATATACTTAACCTTATAAAGAGAACTTCTTAGATTCTTCCTTCAATTGTATGTGATGCACAAATAACTGGAGCCCAAACATTTTATACTGACAAAATAAATGAGAAAAGGCAGGTTACAATTCAGAAGAATTGAGTAAGGTGGAACAAAGCCCTTATAATTCTCCCCAGAAGGCAGAATTATATGCTATTCTTATGGTGCTAAGGGATTTTAAAGTGCCTATTAATATAGTTACTGATTCACAATATGCAGAAAGAGTTGTCTTGCATATTGAAACTGCTTAATTTATACCAGAGAATATGGAATTGAATTCATTATTCATCCAGGTGGAAGATATAATCAGAAATAGGCTTTGTCCTATATACACAACACACTTCTGATCCCATATGAGTCTGCCAGCTCCTCTAGCACAAGGTAATGCAGAAATAATCAATTGTTAATCAGAAGTGTGTTACAGGCCTCAGAACTTCATAACAAAGGTTTCAATAACAAACATTTAAAGAAAGAGTTTTCTATTACATGGCAACAAGCTAAGGAGATTATAAAGAGATGTTCTACTTGCTCTTTCTATAACCAAACACCATTGCCTGCAGGGACTAATCCAAAAGGTACTCAAAGGAATAAGATCTGGCAGATGGATATGTTCCACTTTACAGAATTTGGTAAATTAAAATATGTACACCACACCATAGGCACATATTCAGGTTTTCAATGGGCAACTGCCTTGAGCTCAGAAAAGGCTGATTCAGTAATCACACATTTATTAGAAATTATGTCCATCATGGGCACTCCTGCATAAATAAAGACAGACAATGGTCCAGTTTATATATCTAAAAGAATGATTTTTTTGCCTATTACAATATAAAGCACCTTACAGGTATACCAAATAATCCTACAGGTCAGACAGCTATAGAAAGGTCATGTTGTACTATAAAGGATATACTGAACAAACAGAAAGGGATGGAAAATACCCCCAGAAATAGATTGCATAATGCTTTATTAACCTTGAATTTTCTTAATGCTAATGAGAAAGAAACAACAGCAGTAGAGAGGCATTGGATAATGGGAAAAAACCTTTGAATTGAATCAACCAGTGTACTTCAAGGTTGTGTTGACCTCACAATAGAAACCAGGAGATGTGCTACATTGGGGAAAGGATTTCACTCTTGTTTCCATAGGAGAAGAAAAACTATGGATAGCATTAAAATTAAGAAAGATTCACTTTGAAAAGAAGAAACCTCTTGAAAAAAAGAAATTACAGCTCATCTACAGTGGTGACAACCATACAGAAGGTAAGGAAAGCATATAGGGTTGGGGCAGGGCTCTACTCTTGTCTTTACAGGAAAATATACATCTTCAAAAATTCAAGAGACCCTGGATGTTTGAATGCTGACAGAAGAAAAATAATTATCCACTAAGGATCATTTAGAAAAAGGAATATGAATGATGAGTCAGATAATCAATACATATACATTTATGAATATATAAAGTTGGTTTTGGCATTGGACAATGGCTGTGTACTTCTCTAAATCCAAGCATTTTTTAAAAGGAACATTCAGAGTTTATGTCTTATATCGGGAGACATCTGGTATGGGACAGAAGGAAAACTTTTACTTTCTCCAGTCTATTTTGTCTATATTGTATTCTTTATTAAATGTATGTCTCTATGAATAATATTTAAGTTTTTCACGATAAACAATAGATTTTCCTACAGGTCTTTTTCCTGCAGTAATCTTTGAAGTTTCCAGGAAGAAGCTGGGGCCCAAGAGAGATGACTCCACCTGGTTGAGATGACATCGTGATTCTGATAGCACTATTATAAGACCGGATTTTTGGGTACCAGCTGATGAAATGGTGCACCTTCTCATGATGTTCTGGCTAGAATTTAAATAAGAACTTTGAAAAAAAAACAAAACCAAAAACCTATTGACTGCTTGGAAATTATTTACAGTTATACTAGACAGTAATTTTGAAACTTCAACATCATTTTAATTTTGTAGGATCCCATTAAGAGTGTATAGCCCCCATGACAGCTGGAATCAATTTTAGAGGACAATGAGATATATGACTTTCTTGAGTATTTTTGCAACAATTAGGTAATTTTAATATTTGTCTATTTATTTGTTATTTGTGTGCTTGTTTGTTTATTGCTGTGCTGGGGGATTGGGTCCATAGCTTATGCATGCTAGGCAAGTGTTTCACTACTAAGCTACACTCCAGCCCTCAGATTTCTTAATTCTTCTGTACTTCGTAGGTTTTGTTCATTTGTCTATAAAATATGATAATGAATGATGATTTAGGATTGTTAGAATTCAAGGTGATGACCATGCATTACAAAGAAGTCAGAATCTGGGCAGAATAAATATTTAAGTGAAGGTCATCTGCACATTACTGTAGGTGAGGTGCCTTCTCCAGTGCCTGGCACACAGGAGGTGTTCTGTCAGTAGGTGTGGCTGGATCTTAGCGTTCTGGACAGAGTTTCATCTGTCTGCTTCTGGGGCGAGCTGGCTCTACTAGAGTTGGTGATGTACAGACGCCACCCAGTGGCTGGCACTTGCCACTGCAGCCAGCTTCTGGTAAGACTTCCTGGCTACTTTCATACCTTAAGGATACTCTTCCCTGTACATTCCCTTAGGAGACCAGAGACGTTGGAAATAGAGAGGAAATGGAATTTATAATTAACTCAACAAAAACTAGTGATTGATTACACATTTCAGTGGGTAACGTGTGTGGGTTGTCTAAGACGGTGGTTGCCAACCGGGGTGGCGTTGCCCATATGAGGATATTTGGCAATATCTGAAGACATCTTTGGCTGTCATAACTTGAAGAGGCACAACGCATGGTGTCTAGAGTATACAGACCATGCATAGCCTAGGGCGATTGTTAGGGCCTTCCATGGGCATTCTGGGAATCAGGTAAAGCATGGAAGGTGAGCTGTCAGTATTGTGTCTATCCATCTCGTGTAAGTGGAGGGAAGATGCTAGCCAGGAATTGGCATAGCTTACAGAACTCTCCAAAGACATGGGAGGGCCATCCTTGTAGAGCACCTTTTTTTAAAATGTTTTCTTTATTATTTATTATATATACAGGGTTCTGTCTGCACGTACACTTGCAGGCCAGAAGAGGGCATCAGATCTCATTATAGATGATTGTGATCCACCAAGTGGTTGCTGGGAATTGAACTCAGGACCTTTGGAAGAGCAGTCGGTACTCTGATCCATCTCTCCAGCCCCTTGTAGAGCACTTTTATATT
>NW_004949139.1:1430903-1444507 GCF_000317375.1 Microtus ochrogaster
AGGCACAGAACATGTGATAGTCAGAAAGACCCCCCAAATAAGTCACTAATCACACTGAAGGACTTAGGCACAGAACATGTGATAGTCAGAAAGACCCCCCAAATAAGTCATGTACTCACACAGCTCAGTTAGGAGAGCCTGGGGCTGGGGAGGGATGTTTGTTCATCATGATCATCTAAGATCTCATTTTTAAAATTTATTTTTATTTTATGTGTATGCGTGTTTTGCCTGTGTGTATGTATGTGCACCATGTGTGTGCAGTTCCTGAGATGGTCAGAAAAAGTATTGGGTCCCCTGGAACTGAGGTTGAGGAGGGTTGTGAGCCACCATGTAGGTGCTGAGAACCAAATCTAGGTCCTCTAAAAGCGCAGCAAGTGCTCTTAACTGCTGAGCCGTCTCTCCAGCCCCAAGTCCAAGCCTCAGTTTCAACACCAATAAGTAAAATTATGTAGGGCTAGAGAGACGGCTCAGTGGTTAAGAGCAGAGGACCTAGGTTTAGTTCCCAACAGCAACATGGTGACACCCTCTTCTGACCACTCTGGACACCAGGCAGGTACGTGATACATATATACATACAGACAGACAAAACACTTACATGCAAAAAATAAGTAAATCTAAAAAGAAAATTTTTAAGTAAATATATGTGCAAACTACAGCCTTTTGTGCAAGAAAAGCAAACAAAACACTATGAACCAAGAAAAGATTCTATTTCTCATGTTCTCTGATATCTGTGTAATGAAGGAGGCAGTGGGGCTCCTCCTTTTCTTTTATGTTTGTTCTACATTGATGATGAACAACTGTGCCGGAGAGGCGCATGCATCAGGTCCAGGAGGTGAGGTAGGAGAACTCTCTACGCAGCTCTCTCAAGCCTGGGAAGAGGATAAAGGCTCAGAATGCAGACCTGACTTTCCAGCACCGCACTGTGATCAATAAACCAGGCAGAGGGCTCCCCCCACACCCTGTAGATGCCTGGCTAGATTCTCCTCTATCTACCAGGGAAATCTTTGGGGTCATAAAAGCCTCAGCTGTCCAGCCGGATAGGCACACATCCCCCTTGCTGATTCTGTGTCCAGCCTCCCAGCCCTCGTCCTTGTGCAACCTGGACACCCTGGAGCAGCCTGTGCGAGGTGAGAGATACCATCCCTGTGGCTGGGGCTGGGAGTGGGCTTTCCAAGCTTAGGAAATCAGTAAACTTGTGCTGACAGATATAATTTTGAGTTCTATTCATATGTTAATGGATGTTCTGCCACCTGGTGAGACCTTGTTTCTTTATGGTATCTGGTGGGCATCATTTCATCCACGGACTGGGATGGGAGGCAGCTTTCCTTGCCTTGCCTGTTTACCTGATCTTTCTGTTTCCTCTAAGGCATGATGTGAATTTTCAAAGATTGCAGAAGTTCCTTGGAAAAACTCTCTCTGGAATCATCTTTAAATTTTTGTTTCCTGTGTCTGCGCTGCTTCTGTTTTCCACAGAAAATTCAGAAAAAGATCATGGAGAGAACCAAGATAGCTTCAGCTGCCATTCTCATCTTTCCACCTTGTTTGAGACAGGGTCGCCCTGCCACTACATAAGCCAGAAAACCTGGTCCTTGAGAGTCTGGAGATTCTCCTGTGTTTACCTCCCATTCCCCACAGCACGTGAGGTTTGCTGATGCCTGCACTACTGAGGATGGCTTTCATATAGGTTTAATGGATCCCAAGTCAGGTCACCAGGCCTATACGGCAAGTGCCTTCTCCCCCTGAGCCCCTTCCCCATGCTCGCTCCCACCCCGCCCTGTGCTCTGACCATACTCTTCAGTCTGGCCAGCTTGCACCTGCTTTATCCTAGAGCATCTCACAGAGGTGCTTGGTACCCAGGCCTATACCCATCACCCTGGCCTCCTGCTCAGTTTAGATGCCTGGATACTTGCCCAGAAAACTCTATCGGCCACACCCTTTTTTTGGAACCAAATCTCCTGACTCCCATGACCCTTTGATATGGTCCTAGACATATCGACTGTTTCGGTGGCTCATTCAGCTGGTATACAGATTTTCTGTCCTTTCTGTACAGTGGAAATCCAGAGCTGTGCCGGATCAGACATGGTCTGTGTCTTGTTTTGTTCTGGAAGAATCTCATCATGTAGCCCAGTCTGGCTTTGAACTTAGTATTTAGCCAAGGGTAACCTTGAACTCCTGATGCTCTTGCTTCACTTCTTCCAAATTCGGGATACAGGTGTGTACTACCACACCTGCCTTGCCCTGGGGCTCTCAACCTGAGCCCGCTCTCTATTCCTGCCTTTTAGAGCCCTGCCTGCTCTCCAGCGACCACTGCCCTGGGGACTTCTGGCAGGAAACACCCACTCTTCTACTTCACGATGGCTCCACCAGTTCCAACTCCAACACAGATGCAGACGCACCTGGAGATGCAGTGGAAATTACTGGCAGTTTTTTGTTTATTTGTTTGTTTTGCTTTTTCAAAGTTAATATGGTATTTCCCTTTGACTGGTCACTTGTTTGTTTGCCTGGCATTCTGAAGCGACTCACGGTCAGAAACCAGCACCTCACCTTCTTCAGTAGAACTCCTCAGAAGACTGATGGCAAACCAGAGCCTGGCCACCAAATTCTGGTGGATGTGAGGTAAATCACGCCCAGTGTGTGTTCTCTCTACCACTGTGATGCAGCTTGGTACAAAAGCCTCAATAGCTGTGCTCGCTTTCCTGGAGGGTGAGCCTGGAAGCTCCTGTCAAGTAACAGGGGAGGCATTGAGCAAGAGCAGGTGGTTTGATAGAATTCTCTCGAAGCTCTGCTAATTCTGTCTCAGTACATGCGGCACGCACAGCCAGAGCTGATCCGAGGAAATGACTGAATTATTCATTCTGCTTGGGTTATTTGTGCTGTTTCTTTTTTCCTCCAAGCTTTCAAGTTCAGTTTGAATTTTTTTCATTTGCTCCCTATTGCTTTTTTTTTAAAAATAGCTAGGGTACATTTTTCCATGTTTTCAGTACAGCCCATGGTTCCATGTTTTCAGTACAGCCCATGGACTGTTCAGAAGTCTGCCTGGCTCGTCACCTGTGAATAAGGAGTCAATTCCTTCACCCTGTGTGTGCTGGAGGCTGCCCAGGGGCTTCAGCCTGCACTTCTCCCTGGTTCAGCCTGGAAGTCATATTCTATTGCTACTGAGCTCATGTCTAAAATGTGCATAACGAATACACAGTGGTTGTCATAGGGAGAATTAAGTGCTGTGTCTTTTATTTAACCTCACCATTTCAAAAACTCATCTTATTTGAGATCCACAATCTCCCACAGACTCTAGCTATCTGTCCACCCAGGGGTTATTCTTAGACGTGAAGAGCCTGAGAAAAATGAGGAAATTTTACCCGTGTACCGTTAGCTGCATAGTTGGAACCAAAAAGTGATTGACATGTCTAAAACCCATGTGATCTATGGTTAATGATATTGCTTTTAGTTACTATGACATCTATTATTAAAATATTTTCATTATAATTGCTTTGTTTTGTTAAGACAAGGTCTCACTATGTAGCATTGGCTGCCCTGCAACTTGCTCTGTAGACCAGGCTGGCCTCAAACTCATAGAGATCTGCCTGCCTGTGCCCCAAGTGCTGGAATTAAAGATATGTACCACCATGCCTGACCCTCAAAGACTGTTTTGTTTTTTAACTCTGTATGTGTGTGGGAGAGGCATGACACATGAATGTCTTCAGTACCCCGTTCCACAGCACTTCCAGGCCAGTGCTGTCTGTGTGATGACATACATCCTAGGACCAAACAACTCTGTAGTACAAATCTCCTTTCCAATCAAGTGAGCTTGTTGGTTGTGAGTCATGTGTGGGGCAACATTGTAGGAAAGGTTGCTTTTATGACTCTCTGGACAATGATTCTGACAGGAGTATCAGGAGCAAAAGAGACAATCTGGAAGGATGTCTATTCCCACAAGTGTATTTCTGTCTCCAGTGAAGGGATTGTTCCAATTTACCTCAACATTCCTTTGGCCAATCCCACTAGGGAATGGTGTCATATTGGGGACAGAGTGTCAGCTTCTGGGGCAGCTGGACACTCCCCAGCGCTGGCAGTCACACTAACTTGGGTGAAGGGTTATACATGTTAGATTGAGCGTAGTGTTCATTTCCTAAACCCTGCCACCTTGCATCTGTTCCAGTGAGTACCTGCTGGCATAGGTGGAGAAAGAAGCCAGCTGATTTGTACATGCCAGGTCATCCTGTCTATCTGATTTTTGAGTTTATTTATCATGGATGACTATTGGGCATTTTGGTGGGACATGATTGTCTTTACACACTAAGCCTCTTCTAACAGGGCCCATCCTCATGTCTCTTCTCCTGATCATTTCTGGCATGAGCTAGAGATACCATAATGGTGAGTCAAAGGAGACAATAAGTAATGAATTGTGTGGCCAGTAAAGGAACTCAGCCAATTAGTAAGTATAACTACGTTACATGTGTGGGGCGTAAGAAAATGACTGATCCACTGTACAGAGTGAGGGCAAAACTCCATGCTTCACATGACTTCCATTAACCCACATTCCGAGCAACAGGTCATTTTGTGCCACCAGCAAATGAGATCGGCATAGAACCATTTTCTGATGGTTCCCTGAAAGTCTGGGTACTTTCCCTATGGATGCATCATTGCTTGAGCAAGATGCTGCAAGCCATTTTGGAATATACTTGTGACAGCAGCCCAGGTCTTTCTTTAGATGGATGCAGCCTGCCTTCAGTCAGTAATCTGTAGCTGGGAACTGCTTCCTTTGGTAACTGGGTATAAGGCAGTAAATTCCTTCTGTTCTGACTTAGTCATATAGACAAAGCTATCTTTGTAGCTTGCCCATCTGCTCTTGCCTACGAACCCCACGATCTGCTACCCCAGAGCTCTAGAAGCCAAACACTCTAATAGGCCCTCTGTCTCTGAAATATGCTATGGAATTTACCTACCTTGATTTTTTGTTTGTGTTTGTTTTGTTTTGTTTTGTTTTTCGAAGCAGGATTTCTCTGTAGCTTTGGAGCCCATCCTGGAACTAGTTCTTGTAGACCAGGCTGGCTTCAAACTCACAGAGATCCACCTGCCTCTGCCTCCCAAGTTCTGGGATTAAAAGCGTGCGCCACCACCGCCCAGTTTAAAATGTGTAACCCCAAAATAAAATAAAATAAAATAAAATAAAATAAAATAAAATAAAATAAAATAAAATAAAATGTGTAACCCAGTCTGGTCTCAAACTCGCGATCCTTCTGCCTCTACCTCCTTCAATAAATCCTACCAGTGTGTGCCACCAAAACTGGCAACCCACCTTGATTCCTTTAAGGAGCCACTACCTGGCCTTTGCCTATCCTGAAATTTGTTATTTCAAGAAAGCCCAGTTCTCACTGGGCAGTGGTGGCACTCGAGAGGCAGAGGCAGGTGGATCCCTGTGAGTTTGAGGCCAGCCTGGTATACAAGAGCTAGTTCCAGGACAGGCTCCAAAACTGCAGAGAAACCCTGTCTTGAAAAAAAGAAAGAAAGAAAGAAAGAAAGAAAGAAAGAAGGAAGGAAGGAAGGAAGGAAGGAAGGAAGGAAGGAAGGGAAGAAAAAAAGCCCAGTTCTCAACTCAAGTGCGCCACCCCCACCCCCACCCCCCACCTCGTGCTGTCTTAGACATTGCTCTCCAGGGTTCTCTTCACTGTGCTGTGCCCCTGGGTGGCAAGAGGAGGCAACTGAGGAAACTTCCGGTTTAGGTCCGGTCTGCCACCGGACTCTTAGAACCTTGACGGTTTGTCATGCTGACTGGCTGTATGCCACTGCTGTCTCCAAGCCTCAGAAGACTCGTGAAGTGACTGCCAAAGGCACTGGCGGGCACTCAGAGTAAATGCTGTAGTGTCGATCCCGTAAATATACTCCTGTCAATCATTTTCTGCCAAGCAGACTCAGGAGCTCTCCTGTTCGGTCTGAAGCATTCACACATGCTTTCCAGCTTGTGCCTGTTAATGCATCAGTTCACAGGCTAATGTCTAAAAGGATGTTTATCACTTTAAAAATAATGGATGCAGCCAGGTGTGGTGGCACCCGCCTTTAATCCCAGCACGAAAAGACAGGCAGATCTCTCTGAGTTCCGGGCCAGCCTGTTCTACACAGTGAGTTCCAGAGAAACCCTGTCTCAAGAACAGACAAGCAAACAAACAAACGATGTGAAATTCTTGTAAGTTGTATTTACCATCATCGAGGGATGTACCTATGAGGCAAAGGGCAACCTTTTGGAGTCGGCTCTCTCTACCTCCACATGGATCTAGTGCTCAAACATGGGTCTCTAGATTTATGTGGGAAGCACTTTTATCATCTCAACACCCCAACCCTTCAATGTGAAAATTGGAATGTGCCTCTAAGTCTCTTTGGCTTACGTCAGTCGGCTCTTGCGGCTCTCAAACCTTTCATGGTTACACCAACAAGGGAAACAGTGCCTCAGAGGAGCTAATGCTTTAGCACATCCCGAAGATCAGCGGGAGCATAGAAAAGTCATTCACAGAGGCAGGAGCCAGGCAAGCAGGACATGGCTTTATTTACATCAATGGTTCCTTGGTCTGTTTAGGTAACACATCCATTGTGAGTCAGATAAAAGCTGTCTCCCCTCCAGAAAAACTGCTTTTATTTTGTTACTGATGTTTTAGTTAGCACTGAAAGGAACTGGTCCAATGTAATGAAAGTATCTGAAGAATGTTCATCAGAAGAGGGTGGTTGGCTATTCCCGAAGAACAGCACCATCAATATCCAAGCAGCCACCAACCGTTGGAGAAGCGCAGCCGCTGGCTGGTCCCAGGAGCGGGTAGGTTGAGCATTTCACCTTCATGAGGAGCAGTGCACAACCTTGAGAACAGGGATTCTTTAAAGGGGTCGCCTAAGACCATCAGAACACACAGGTATTTACATTACAATTCATAACAGTAGCAAAATTACAGTTGTGAAGCAGCAACAAAAATAATTTTACGGTTGGGGGGTCACCACAACATGAGGAACTGTATTAAAAGGTCGCAGCAATAGGAAGGTTGAGAACTACTGTTAATGAGGCTTAAGTCCATCAGCCTTTGACATAATCAAACCACTGTGGGTGGTGCCCTCCCTTGGCTGGTGGTCCTGGGTTCTACAAGAAAGTAGGCTAAGTAGCCGCGAGGAGCAAGCCAGTTAGCAGACACCTCCACGGCCTCTCCATCAGCTCCTCCCGTTTCTGACCTATCTGAGTTCTTGAACTGACTTCCTTTGATGATGAACAGTGATTTAGAAGTGAAACTGAAATAACCCTTTCCTCCTAAGGTGCTTTGGTCACGATGGTTCGTCACAGGAATAGTAACCCCGACTAAGACAAGCACTAAACGGACTTCTGATTATAATCTGTCTTCTTGGGGAGACTGTCCACAGGGCAAAACTGATCAGGGAAGATCTAGATGCCTCTGGCAGAAAGAGTCCTGGTGTGAGCTGATCAGCCTGCACCAACTGGGGTTCCCTCTTTTCCTTCTTGAAACAGAGTCTCACTATGTAGCCCAGGTTGACCTCAGACTACCCAATATTGGGATCACAGGTGCATGCCGTGCCTGGTTGTTGGGATTTTTTTTTAACGCATCATTCTCTGAGATTGGCTAATGGGAATCTACAGATTAAGGATGATTCTAAACTTCTGAGTGCCCACAAAAGAGAAATAAGCTCTCTGCAGAACTGTTCTGAGTGCCTCAGCCTGTAGGTGAAAATGAACATGACACATTTGCCATGTTTCATATCTAAAGCTCTGAAGCATCTTGTCCCAGGACACAGTCTGCCAGGGTCCCTGGCTTGGTTATCTTGATTTGGGAATACATGAGAAGCATCCTGTGTGGAATACTCAGGGTCTTCCGCAAAACAAAAGCTCTTCGGTTGTTTATGTATGTTATCGGGTTGCAGACATCGGGCAGAGTCCCACGGTTTCCCTTGACAACCAATTACTATACAGTATTTTGAGATTCAAAATGTCTTACCATAGGGAATAATGTTAAATTTTTGAAGACCTAATATTTTCGAGGAGACTTTCAGATAGTCTTACACAGTCACTTTTTTTAAAGGAGATAAAATATTGAACAGAATGACTTCACATAAAAATTCTCCATGCCGGCTACACTCTCCAGACTCTTCTCCTTCGTCTGTTTCCCTCAGGCCCCAGGACTGGCTTCAGAGTTCTGCATTTTCTCTGTCTTACACCTTAATAACACTTATCTCCCTAGAATTTCCCTCCTTTTTTTCCTCCTTTAGCAACTGAGAGATAAGGAAACTTTATTTTCAGGCAAGATTTTATTAACCAGAACTCAATGGGTAATGCAAGGTTTATAGAAACCTAGGAATTAATAACTTGAATGTGAGAATAATATATTCTTTTAAAAAATGCATCAGTCACATTTCACCCAGCATGTAAATTGTCTCCTAAATCAAGTCTAAACTCGAGGGCAGAATTTTAAGCCCTTCCAGAAATTGCTCTCATTATATATTCATTTTGCACTCAATCCCAGCTCTGGCAAACGACTCTTTGTAGAGGTTCAAGTGCAGGCTGTTAATTTCATGTTTGAGAAGGGGTCTCACTATATTGTCCAAACTAACCTCAAACTCATTACATAGTCCAGACTGGCCTTGAATTCGCCATCCGGCCTCAGCTCCTCTGTGCTGGTATTACAGGCCTGCATCATCACGCCTGGCCCACAGAAAGTTTATTTGGGAAACAAGGGGGCCACCTGCAGGAGAGAAGGGGAGTGACATCGAGAAGTCAGCCAAGAAGATGTGTTATCAAGGACTGCCACAAAAAGCAGCTAGAGTTTAACCCTACAGGAGTCATGAGATTGTACAAAATGTCACACCAGAGAAAGACAGGAAGCTGAGTATGTTCCGCCCACTCTCATTGTCATTGGCTGACGCCTGCTCGGGGAATGTCAATTCCTCAGCACCTCCTCCCCGCAGAGTTCATAGTTTGTGCTCTGAAACAGCCTCCAGGAGAGACAATAGGGTGGAGAGGGGGTGGCCTAGGCAGGGCACTGAGAATGTTTTCCAGATCTGTCCCCTGCCCCAAGTCTGTGCAGCTCCAGTTTTTCTCTTCAGAGAAATCATCTTCTCATCCTTATGCGTTGTCTCGAATCCTCTCACAAGCAGCTTTCCTGCGCAGCTTCACACAAAGCAAAAGTGCTCTCCTCTGAGACCACAGACTGTCAAGGAGACCACATCTTTGTCAGTAAATGAGGTTGGGAGGATCAGAAGTTCAAGGCTAGCCTGGACTGTATGGAAAGTTTAAGACCAGAAATGAGACTTTGTCTCAAAACACAAAACAAAACCAGAACAAAGCCCTCCTAAGGCAGCTCCTGCCTGTGGGCGCAGCTTGAGGAGCGAAGCAGGCATTGGCCTTCACATGGGTAGACTCCTGCTCACTCAGGTCCCCGCTCCCCTCTAAAGACACCCCGGACTTAGACATCGTATAGCCTGACATCAGAGTGTGATTGCAATAGATTTTGTGCGATCTGGGCTGCAACAACCCGGCGTATTGATCAAAGAGGTTTGTGACTCAGGAGAAGGAGTCCTCTCCTCCTAGCTTCCAAGACTAACACCGCATGCCCAACACCCATTTTATGGCATCAAGGTGACAAATTGAGAAGAGGTGAGCCTACTGTTCAGAGCCTTGGTAAGCCTAGGCTAGGGAGCAGTCGTCTGCGGCTCTGGCTGCTATTGCTGTTGGACAATGTGCTAGGTTCGATGGTTTACTTCTTTTTTTTTTTCTTTCTTTTTTTTTTTTTTTTTGATTTTTCGAGACAGGGTTTCTCCGTAGCTTTTGGTTCCTGTCCTGGAACTAGCTCTTGTAGACTTAACATTTAAAATTAGGGGCTAGATTGATGGCTAAGTTGCTCTTCCAGAAGACCTGGGTTCGATTCTGAGCACCATGTGGTGGCTCACAGTCTCCTGTAGCTCCAGTCACAGGGGATCTGAGGCCCTCTTTGGGGCTTTACTGGTACTGCATGCACACGGTGCACAGACAATGCAGGCAAAATACCCATAGACATAAAATAAAATAATTTAATAAGTAAAAAAACCATTTTAAACTGGGCTGTGGTGGCACATGCCTTTAATTCCAGCACTCTAGGGGCAGAGGCAGGAGGATCTCTATGAGTTCGAGGCCAGCCTGGTCTACAAGAGCTAGTTACAGGACAGGTTACAAAGATACAGAGAAACCCTGTCTTGAAAAACCAAAAATAAATAAATAAACAATTTTAATTACATTTATACTGATATAAAAATTAATTAAAACTGGAACTGGAGTAGTGGCACACACTTGTTATCTTAGAAAGTGGAGGCGGGGGATCAGAGGTCAAGGTCATCCTCAGCTACATAGCAAGGTCACAGACAGGCTGGGGTCTGGATGACACTCTGTCTCAAAAAACAAAATAATAAACAGAAATGAAAACATAAACCCATCATCCAAGAGGCCGAGGTAGGAGAACAGGCACAATTCTGAGGCCAGCCTGGTCTATGTAGTGAGATTCAGGCTAGCGCTAATCAGGACTTCATAGCTAGATGCTTTCTCAAAACACAGAAAAGAGAGTTAGTGGGATAGCTCAGAGAATAGAGGAGACCCATGTGATAGAAGCAGAAAACCAACTCCTAAAGATTATCCTCTGCCCAACACACCTGTGCACATATGAATACACACATGTGTGCATGCACATACATACACACTAAATAAATAAATGTTTAAAAGATTAGCTGAGCATTGTAATGGACACCTGTATTGTAACCTTAGCACTTTGGAAGCAGAGACCAGATTGCTACAAGTTCAAGGGGAGCATGGATTATATAACAAGTTCCAAAGTAACCAAGGCTATATAGCAAGACTCTCTTAAAACTAAAAATCAGGGCAAGGGATGTGGCTTACTTAGCAGAGTGCTTGCCTAGCGTGCACAGTCCTAGGTTCTGTTCTGAGCACAGCATAAGTATAGGGCAGGGTCACAGGATGAACGTGTGGTCGGAGAACAACTTTGTGGGGTTGGCACTCTCTTTGCTCCCAACTCTGTGTGGGCTCTCAGGATTGAACTCGCGTGGCCAGGCTTGTTCAGCAAGCATCTTTACCCTCTGGGTCTTCTCACCTAACCTCATCCTGGAGTTCCTGAGTGTTCTTCACTCCTGTCCCCATCGTTTTGGGCTTAATCATTACAAAAATAACAAGACAGGTGTAAGGGCGCATGCTCCTAGAGGTACTGAGGCAGGAGGATCAGGAGTTCAGGGTCATCTTCAGATAATTAGTAATTTGGAGGCCCCCTAAGAAAATAGACTAGAATGTTCCATCCAAGTTTAAGTGGGCATGGGAAATACAAGACCATGACCTTGTTTTGTGAATGACCTCTCACAAAGGTAATCTACTTTAATGACTTGCCTGCATCATTTTCATTTCTCATTAAAAAAAAAAAATCTAAGAAAATGTTAGAGGTTCACCTGAGGGAACCTGAATAGATGATTAGAGAGAGAAAATGGGATGTCCCTGCTTGTCTTAGTTAAAACATCACAATCAGGGCAGCTTATAAGAGGACGCATTTAATTGTGCTTACAGTTTCAGAGTTAGAGTCCGTGACAGTGGAGCAAAGGCGTGGTGGCAGGGACAGCTGAGAAGTCAGTCACATCTTGATCTTAAGCAGGAATCAGAGAGACACACTGGGAATAGCTTGAGTCTTCTGAAGTCTTAAGGCCCACTCCCCAGTGATAATCTTGCTGCAAGGTCACACCTTATAACATAACCCTTCCCAAATAGTTCCATCAACTGGGAATCAAGAATGCAAACACATTAGCTTATGGGGTCCATTCTCTTTCAGACCTTGCAAATACTACTCTTCCAGATATTGTATTAACCCTTCCTTCTTCTTCCCCTAAATTCTTTTTTTTGTTGAATTTTCGAGACAGGGTTTCTCCATAGCTTTTGGTTCCTGTCCTGGAACTAGCTCTTGTAGACCAGGCTGGCCTCGAACTCACAGAGATCCGCCTGCCTCTGCCTCCCGAGTGCTGGGATTAAAGGTGTGCGCCACCACTGCCCAGATTCCCCTAAATTCTTATTTTCAGAAGAAGACATGGGTTTGTTTATTTATTTAATTATTTAGTTATTTATTTATTCTCAACTATAACCATCCAGTCTAATATGTTGGCTGATCATCCTTTTCATTGTATGTTGGTTTGCAGTTTGCTTGTTTTTAAGAAAGGGTCTCATATAGCCTAGATGCAGCCTAGCTTGGTCTCGAACTCCTGTAGTCCCAACTGCTCCCGCCTCCTGAGTGTGGGAAGTACATGTGAACACCACAATAATGATACCTAGCTTAACTATGCTTCGTATGAACTCTCTTATCTCAGGTGCAGGGAATTTTTATTTGTATGATGACCTGTGCCATAGCTCAATGTTTCTTTTCTTCTCTTGTTATTTTGTTTCTGCTCGAGGTCATCCTCATTGAAGTGTTTGTCTTGTATTCCGGGTTGGCCTTTGAACTCCTGTCAATGAGGATGACCTTGAACGTCTTGTCCTCCAAAGTACTGATACTACAGGTGTGTGCCACTGTCACTGTTCTGTGTCACCCTGGGAATTAAACTCAAATCATCATGCATGTTGAAAGAGATCCCTGTACAGTGGGGGCTTCCTCCCAGATACCGGATCAGGCATAGCCCAAACCCAAACACCTGTTTTCACAGATATTTAATAACGCCTTTATTAAGTGGGGAAGAGAAGATTAAGTCTCTGCTTTCTGACTCGGGCAGCAAACAGCAGCAAATGACCTTGCAGGTGTAATTTCTAAGAAGAGGAAAAAGGGGAGGTCTGTGCTAGAATGGGCTAAGATGCGGTGGTAAAGGAGATGGACAGGAGGGGGAAGGGAAAGGAGGAAGGAAGAGACAGACTCGGCACATAGGCAAATGGCGGTTTATAAAGGTAAGGGAGGAAACCCCATGTTAGGATGAGGTGTTTAATTTTAATTGGGCATGTTAATTAGGTGAAGTAAAGGGAGCTTTTGATTGCTGTATTTTGGTAGTCAGCCTCAGGAGAAAGGGCAAGACCCGCCAGAGCCACATGCTCGATTGGGCTTGTTTCCTTCCACATGCTAGGCAAACACGCTACCAAACTGAGCTACATCCCCGTCCCCTCCTTAGTTCTTTGGTTTTTCTGAAATGTTCCTAAGACCTTGCCACAACCCCATCTGCTGCTCCTGGCTGATGTATAATGTCCACACCCCGCTTTACCAGCTGAGTCTCCTGGTGACGGGTGAGAAGATTGCTCCAACTCACTTCTTTTAAAAACAAAACCTTGCAATGTGCACCTTCGTACATCTCCCGTTTGGACGTGTGTGAATTTCCCGGGGATGTGCACCCAGGAGGAAAGTAATTAGGTGGCCAAGCATGTAACGCGTCCTGCCAGGTTGCTAACAGGAATGGCGCACCAGTCTGCTCTGACAACACTTAGAATTAATTAGCTTTCCCATTTTTGCCGGTTAGAAGGACAGAGTGATCTTCTCTCAGTCCGAGCCACAGATTGGCACACGGCAGTGCTGCTGATGGAGCCCATGGTCATCGGTCCCGCCGCTCCCTCGCATCTCACACCTACT
>NW_004949139.1:1445207-1445840 GCF_000317375.1 Microtus ochrogaster
ACGTTCAAAGACAACCTAAACTCGTGAGAGCCTGTCTCAAAAAGCAAACAAAAACAAAAAATGGCAGTGGGCTGAAAGGGGATGGAAAGCGGGTAGAAAAGACACTACAAACATACAGCAGTGTCTCACAGACTCTGAGGGTGTTTGGAAGTCCTGAGTTCTGAGAACTGCAAGTTCTCTACACCTCCAGTTACCTCTCGGCCTGCGTGGCAAATTCCCACGAATTTCTCCACTCAGTGTTGCAGGTGTCACACCCTGACAAGACCTCACCTCTTGGCTTTAAGATTAAAGGGGGCACACACCTTTAATCCCCGCACTCGGGAGTCAAAGGGAGGCAGCTCTTTGTGAGTTTGAGACCCATCTGATCTACAAATATTCCAGGGTGCCCGGGGATGGTGGTGCACGCCTTTAATCCCAGCACTCGGGAGGCAGAGGCAGGCGGATCTCTGTGAGTTTGAAACCAGCATGGTCTACAGAGCTAGCTCCAGGACAGGCTCCAAAGCCACAGAGAAACTCTGTCTCGAAAAAACCAAAATAATACAAATATTCCAGGGTGCCCGGGGATGGTGGTGCACGCCTTTAATCCCAGCACTCGGGAGGCAGAGGCAGGCGGATCTCTGTGAGTTTGAAACC
>NW_004949139.1:1448835-1449316 GCF_000317375.1 Microtus ochrogaster
AGGACAGGTGTGTGCCCTGGGCAGTGGAGGACAGGTGTGTGCCCTGGGCAGTGGAGGACAGGTGTGTGCCCTGGGCAGTGGAGGACAGGTGTGTGTTCTGGTCAGTATAGGACAAGTGTGTGTCCTGGTCAGTATAGGACAGGTGTGTGCCCTGGCAGTGGAGGACAGGTGTGTGCCCTGGGTAATGTAGGTCAGGTGTGTGCCCTGGGCAGTATAGGACAGGTGTGTGTCGTGGGCAGTGGAGGACAGGTGTGTGTCCTGGGCAGTATAGGACAGGTGTGTGTCCTGGGCATTGGAGGACAGGTGTGTGCTCTGGGCAGTGGAGGACAGGTGTGTGCCCTGGGCGGTGGAGGACAGGTGTGTGCCCTAGGCAGTATAGGACAAATGTGTGCCCTGGGCAGTGGGACAGATGTGTGCCCTGGGCAGTGGAGGACAGGTGTGTGCCTTGGGCAGTGGAGGACAGGTGTGTGCCGTGGGCAGT
>NW_004949139.1:1449976-1455698 GCF_000317375.1 Microtus ochrogaster
TGGAGGACAGGTGTGTGTCCTGGGCAGTATAGGACAGGTGTGTGCCCTGGGCAGTGGAGGACAGGTGTGTGTCCTGGGCAGTGTAGGACAGATGTGTGCTCTGGGCAGTGGGACAGGTGTGTTCCCTGGGCAGTAGAAGGACAGGCTTAGTGAAAAAAATTGTATCTATTTTGCCTGTTTCCTTTTCATGAGAAAACCTTGAGATGGCAAACATTACTTCTCAAATTTTGCTGGACCGAACTCAGTCCTTCAAGGAAAAATGAGGAAAAGCTCCAGAATATGCCAATATATCCACTCTATAGGTGTAGCTTCAAACCTCTTTGGATTCCAGAAAGTCAGCTCTGTTTTCTGTCCCCCATTTCCTCCCTCTGAACAGCAGAGCACCCCAGCCTATCCTATTCTTAGCCTGGGCACAGGAAGCCTAAAGCTCCCTTGACTTTGCCCATGTTCGTGGTCTTGTCCTACCCTCCAGTGCGGGGTGCATTGCTGCAAAGAGGGGAAGCTTCCTGCTTAGAGAGAGAAAGAAAGACAAATGAAGAGTCACATGGGTTTATCCCCCAGGTACATCAAAGAATCTACAGTATGTCAGTACCTAGGCTCAGAAATGGAGCGAAATCTTCCCTGTCGGAACCTACAGCCCCGGGGACATATTCATGACCTCTCTAACTGAGGGGAGATGAAGAGAGCAGAAGAGATGTCATTCCACTCAAACCAAACTCATGTACAGACCCATGCATGCATGCGTGCACGCACGCGCACACACACATACACACACACACACACACACACACACACACACACACAGAGGCTTCCAAAGTCTGCTGTGGGTTCTACCCACTGTTTGGGAGTTGTTGGAGGGTGCTGTTTATCCAAGAGTCAGTGAAAAGTCATGCAAACTGGGCGTAGCTGTTTACTTTATAAACCGCGCTGAAGGAGCTATGTCTCCAGGATTGTGAGATCCGGAACACCTAGACTAGAGAGTGAGACCTTTACCAGGTAACAAAAGAATGAAAGAGACTAAAGTAATTCACAAGACTCAAGGTATAGGACTAGTCTAGATGTCCATCAACAAGACGAGTAAATAAAAAAGAATGTGTGTGGCAGGGTGGGGGGAGTCAGGAGATGACCCAGTTACAAACTCTGCAAGCCTGAGGACCTGAGTGTGAATCATCACAGCACCCATGTTAAGGGAAACAACAACAACCAAAAAACAGGGCGTGGTTGAGAGGATCTGTAGCCCCAGCTGCAGGGCAGAGGCAGAGGACCCTGCGAGATCACTGGCCCAACAGCCAACCCAAACAGTTTATTTACTAAGAGAATCTGCCTCAAGGTGTAGGGCAGAAAACACATACATCCACATACTCACATGCATTCAACACATGCACACTCATGTATACACGAATAATAAATGGCATATATACACAATAAAATTTTATTCTATTACAAAGAATGTGACTGTGTCATTTTTACATTAAGCAAAATAAGACAGATTCAGAAAGACAAATGTTTTCTCCTTTATGTGGAATCTATATTTGAACATGATATGAACATATAAGTGGGGTCTTGAGAGGGAGGGAGAAGTATAAAGAGATGAAGAAGAGGAAAAAAGAGGGTAATGGAGAAAAGACAAAATAGCTCACGTACGAGCATGCGTATAGGACAAGAACCTAGAAGAGACAGAAACAGCAAGGATGGAGTAAGAAAGGCATAGACAGCAGTGCTGTGGAGTGATTAAAAATTAGATATGATATTTAATTTTTTTTTTTTTGGTTTTTCGAGACAGGGTTTCTCTGTGGCTTTGGAACCTGTCCTGGAACTAGCTCTGTAGACCAAAATTAGGTTTAATGACGTGTGTGTGTGAAAATGTCATACTGAGTTGTGGGGTAGTGGCACATGCCTTTAATCTCAACAATCGGGAGACAGAGGCAGGCAGGTCTCTGAGTTCAAGGCTAGCCTGGTCTACAGAGCAATTCTAGGACAGTCAGGTCTACACAGTGAAACCCTGTCTTGAAAAATCAAAAAGAAAATGCTATACTGGAATGCATTATTTTATATTAATAAAATATAGTAAATAAGCCAGGTGGTGGTGGCTCATACCTTTAATCCCGGCACTCAGGAGGCAGAGGCAGGTGGATCTCTAATTCTAGGCCAACCTGGACTACGGAACAAGTTTCAAGACATTCAGAGCTGTTACATAGAAAAACCCTGTCTCAAAAAAAAGGTGAATAAAATAAATTGAAGCATATTTTTATTAACCCAACATAGTATTTGTATTTATTTACGTATCTCAGCATGCTTATCCCCAAATACACGTTGTTAGAGCACATTCCTTCAGACTACCTATGACTCTCATCTCATGCAGGCATGGCAGTTAAGTACAATGTGCAACCTTGGTGGGATCCCAAAGAACACAGGATAGTAGGTGAAAACTGAGGAAATTTGAAGGACAGACTTTAATCGTAAGGTGTTCATAATGTCCACAATTGCCACAAAAGTCACACAGAGGTAAGATAAGAGGTGGATAAAATAGAAGACAGGTCCGGGTCAGGGAACTCTCTGCATTCTTTCCTGGTTTTCTGCAAATCTAAAGCTGTTTCAGCAAGTCAAGTCTATTTTTAAAAAGACTACATTATTATTCCCTCAACTAGCTGTTTTTGCTAGCATTAGACATTTTTCCATGGTTAAAAATAGCGTTCTAAGAACACCCTGTACAGTGATCTTTTAAATGAGTTCAGAACCAGAGCCAGCCTTGAGGAAACCCAAAATGGAGGTTAACTCCCGTGATCTTCCAAGCCCTACCAACGGCGCTTCCCAGCTTGTCCGATGCTTACTGCTTCTCCCCCAGCACTTCCCGGCCCTCTGATGGCGAGCCCTGTTCCATCTCTACCTCTATTCGCATCCCTAGAGTGAACACTGACCCCGAGACAAGGGTTGACACAGGTCCAGAGGGACACGCACTGAGCCTGTGGACTTCATCAGAAGCACCCATGCTGTAACAGGTGCAGCTTCTCCAAACAGCCCTCTGGGCCAGCTATGAGGACTCACACCCCTATTCTCCAAACTTGGGAGGCTGAGACAAGGGGACTGCTGGGAGTTTAAGGCCAGCCCAGGCTACACCACGAGAACCCTGTCTCAAAACAAAAGCAAAAGAGAATCTGCACTCTCTAACAGACAGCCATTTTATCAAAGTAGTTCATGAATTTCTGTTAGTGGCCCCCTACACCTGAGGGTTTGCATTTTAAAAGTGAGGCTGGTTTCATCCTCTGTGTGGAGCACCTTTCTCCAGATGGTTTCCTCTTCTGCAATACAGAGACAAAATCCAGAATCTACACAACAAGCATTTTTTAGTTCAGGATGTATCAAGAATAAAAAGTCATTTTATAACAGGCAATGGTGGAGAACGCCTTTAATCCCAGCACTGAGGAGGCAGAGGCAGGAGGATTTCTGAGTTTGAGACCAGACTGGTCTGCAGAACAAGTCCCAGAACAGCTGGGCCTACACAAAAAAAGAAAGGAAGAAAGAAAGAAAGAAAGAAAGAAAGAAAGAAAGAAAAAAAGAAAGAAAGAAAAAAAGAAAGAAAAAAAGAAAGAAAAGAAAGAAGAAAGAAAGAGAAGGAAGGAAAGAAAGAAAAAACTGTCTTGAAAAACAGAAAACAAACAAAAATTACATAGAAAAAAAAGTTTAAAAAAAAACAGGTAAGACCATGTGTTCCTGCAAAGCCAGCTTTGTTGGGTAGGAACAGATGGATCTCAGAAGCTTGCTAGCCAGTCAGTCTCACAAAAACACAGAGCTTCAGGGAGGCAGGGGGAGTTTGCTAGCGAGGGCTACATAGAGAGTGGTAGGAGAGGAAAGGGGAAGAAAGAAGAGGAAGAAGAAAAGGCTTATATATTTTTGTTTTGTTTTGTTATGTTTTTTGTTTTTGTTTTTCAAGACAGGGTTTCTCTATGTAACAGTTCTGGCTGTCCTGAAACTCACTCTATAGACCAGCCTGGCCTCGAACTCAGAGATCCAACTGCATCTGCCTTCCGAGTACTGAGATTAAATGCGTGCGCCACCACCCACAAGAGATAATATCTTTTTTATTGATTTTATTGAGCTATACATTCTTCTCTGCTCCCATCCCTTCCTCTCCCCTCCCTTTCCAACCCTCACTCATGGTCCCCATGCTCTCAATTTATTCAGGATATCTTGTCTTTTTCTACTTCCCAAGTAGATTAGATCCATGTATGTCTCAGAGTTCTCTTTGTTGTCTAGGTTCTCTGGGGTTGTAAATTGTAGGCTGGTTTTTCTTTGCTTTATGTCTAAAAGCCACTTATGAGTGAATACATATGATATTTGTCTCTCTGGGTCTGGGTTACCTCACTCAATATGTTTTCTAGATCCATCCATTTGTCTGCAAATTTCAAGATGTCATTTTTCTGCATGTTGATATCCAGTTATGCCAGCACCATTTGTTAAGTATGCTTTCTTTTTCCCATTTGATATTTTTTGCTTCTTTGTCAAAAATTAGGTGTTCAAAGATGTGTGGATTAATATCTGGGTCTTTGATTTGGTTTCATTGGTCCTCCTTTTTGTTCTTAGGCCAATACCAGGCTGTTTTCAGTACTGTAGTTCTCTAGTAGAGTTTGAAGTCAGGGATTTTGATGCCTTCAGAAGTTCCTTTATTGTACAGAATTGTTTTGGCTATCCTGGTTTTTTTGCTTTTCCATATGAAATTGAGTACTGTTCTTTCAAAGTCTGTGAAGAATTTTGCTGGGATTTTGCTGGGCATTGCATTGAATCTTTAGGTTGCTTTTGATAAGATTGCCATTTTTACTATGTTAATTCTATCTACCCAAGAGCATGGGAGATGTTTCCATTTTCTGTTGTCTTCTTCAATTTCTTTCTTCAAAGATTTAAAGTTCTTTAATACAGGTCTTCCACTTGTTTGGTTAGAGTTATTCTGAGATATTTTATGTTATTTGTGGCCATTGTAAAGGGTGATGTTTCTGATTTCTTTCAGTCTATTTATCATTTGTGTAAGGAGGGCTACTGATTTTTTTTTTAGTTAATCTTATATTCTGCTACATTACTGAAAGTGTTTATGAGTTGTAGAAGTTCTTTGGTAGAATTTTTGGGGTCACTTATGTAAACTATCATATCATCAGCAAACAGTGAAAGTTTGACTTCTTCTTTTCCGATTTGTATTCCCTTGATCTCCCTTTGGTGTTTTATCACTCTATCTAGAACCTCAAGAACTATGTTGAATAGATATGGTTAGAGTAGACAACCTTGTCTTGCTCCTGATTTCAGTGACATCACTGGGAGTTTCTCTTCATTTAGTTTGATGTTGGCTGTTAACTTGCTGTATATTGCCTTAATTATGTTTAGGTATGTTCCTTGTATCCCTGCTCTCTCCAAGACCTTTATCATGAGGGGATGTTTATTTTGTCAAAGGCTTTTTCAGCATCTAATGAGATGATCATATGGTTTTTATTTTCAGTTTGTTTAGATGGTGCCTTACATTGACAGATTTTCGAATGTTGAACCATCTCTGGAATGAAGCCAACTTGATGGTTTTTCTGATGTGCTCCTGGATTCAGTTTGCCAGTATTTTATTGAGTATTTTTGCTTCAATGTTCAGGAGTGAGATTGGTCTGTAATTCTCTTTCTTAGTAATTGTAGGGCCCTGGCCTCCCTTATTCCTGGAGTGCTTCTTGAGGACAATTTCTGGTCAGCATGA
>NW_004949139.1:1456803-1457798 GCF_000317375.1 Microtus ochrogaster
TTTTTTAGATCATTTTCTTCTGCTTCATCTATATTTGGTTATTCAAGTAGTGCTGTTGTCAGGTCCCTACTTTTTACTGGTGTTATGTTCCTCTGTAGTGTTGAATGTGTTCTTACCTTGTTTACTCATCTTTTCCTCTGATTGGTGTAGTTGGGGCTGTCTGTGACTCTAGGCGATCAATCTTCCAGGTGCCAGTGGATCCAAGGTTCAGATGGTTGCTCCTCATGGTGCAGTCAGGGCCACAGTTCCAATCACTCATTGGTCACTCCATTTTCCTGGAGGTCACTCAGCACTCCTGGGGTTTGCTCTGCAATACCAGGGGTTGTTTGGGCATGTTCCCATGGAGATTGTTTGCTTGTAGCTGTTTCTGCTGAGGTTTCTACCTTGGTCCTGCTCAGGCCTGCTCCAGAGGAGGTTGCTGGATTGGGCCTGTTCTGGCATGCCAACGTGGGGCTGACCAAATCTACTTAAAAGCCTGAGAGAGCTTGGGAAGTTATTCTAGATAAAAAAGAATAGAGTTAAGCATGGCTTTCTTAATAGTAGCATTTTCTCAGGTGGGCTCTGCTTGCTAGAGGCAAGCACTCTCATTTAAGAGAGGTTTCCTGACTCAGTATTAGCTGCAAAACTTTGCAGCTCTTTAAGAGATCCTGCCATGAAACACTTAAATGGTGTTGATGAAAAGCTGACTACATGCTTTTTGGTGGTGGCAGGGAACTTGAAATACCATAGAGTTGTGGCAATAAACATGGCTACAGCTGGTACCTCTGCCATGAAGCTGGAATCTCAGAAAGCTAAGAAATAGGCTGGATCCAGCTATCAATGCCACACTTTAATCCTAGCTATATTGCTTAGCAAATTAAAGACTCACATGGTCAGAAAAAGAGAGATATACAGTAAAGAGAGATTCAAAGACGAAGAAAACCTCTAAATGTTTTACAGTGTGTTAAAATTATATGCAGACCTCGGCTTGGGCTCCTGGGAGCCACTCTAGGTTC
>NW_004949139.1:1460591-1463325 GCF_000317375.1 Microtus ochrogaster
CTGAGATGATCAAGCCTCACAAGATACTCCAGTCAGGACTTGATCATAATTCTAAATTTTCTTTAGGTCCCCATAAGATTATCAGCACCCTCAACCAGCAGGAAGTAGCCTGGAAAACTACACCCATATTCCCAAAATTTATTTTAAATAAATGCTGATTGGTCAGTAGTCAAGCAGGAGGTATATGTGGGACAACCAGACAGGAAGTAGAGATGGGTCAATGAAAACAGGAGAATTCTGGGAAGAAGGAAGCGCATTCCTCTGCAGTTGTAACCCAGCCACAGAAGAAGCAAGATGTGACTACCTCACTGAATAAGGTACCAAGCCACGTAGCTATCATAGACAAGTATATTAATGGGTTAATATAAGCTATAAGAGTTAATAAGAAGTCTGAGCTACTAGGACAATCAGTTTATAACTAATCTAGACCTCTGTGTGATTTCTTTGGGACTTAACAACTGTGGGAACTGGGCAGGACAGGAAACTCAGCCAACACTGTTCCAGTGGTTGTTGCTGGCTCAGGCCTGCTACCTCATAAGTCGCTAATTCACACCCAGTAGGGCAGAGGTCTCTGGTTCAGGCCTGCTCCCTTGGCAGTTGCTCTCTTGTACCTGCTCCTTTGGAGTTTGCTGTCTCAGGCCTGCTCCAGCAGAGTTCGCTGGCTCAGGCCTACTCCCTCGGAGGTTCCAGGAGAGATGGTATCTTAAGGGATTAAGTCAGAGAGCAATAGAGGATGAGACAGGACATCTGCCTCTTGGCCTCCACATGGATGCACAACCACCATGTGCACACATGCATACACCCAATACACGGAAAGGAAAGGCCAAACAGAGACCCAAAAATCAGAGAATGAAACTATGATTTAATATGTGACTTGGAATAGAGTATACAAGCTACAATTTTAGCACTCAACAGGCTGAAGCAGGAAGATTTTTTAATTTAAAGTCAGTCTGGGCTGAATAGTGATACCCTGTCTCCAAAAACATTAATTAGTTAACTAAGTAATTAATTAAAATAATTTTAAAATGTATGATTAGCATTTTTTTATCAGTGTTGGTGGGAAAATTGGAAAAATTATCAGTCAAAAAGAAAAAAAACAGGGCATAGTGGTGAACACCTTTAATCCCAGCACTCGAGAAGCTGAGGCAAGGTGGATTTCTGTGAGTTGGAGACTAGCCTGTACTACATAGCAAGTTCCAGGCCAACCAGAAGTACATAGTGGAACCCTGAGGGGAATGTGGGGGAGGGGATATGACTAGTAATATCTCACAGTGGAGCAAAGAAGCAAGAATGTTGGTAAATTAACTCAGAGCAGCACATGACTTGTATAGGACATGGTGCACCCTGACGCCTCAAAAAGGGGAGGGAGGAAAGGGAAGACAATGGAAACACTAGAGGCTACCCACCCTGACTGGTGACAACACCGCTAGTGTGCACCATGTGGGATTCCCCTCTCTGTGCTGTGATTACCATCGATAAATAAAGGAACTTCTTTGGGCCTATAGCAGAGCTATAGGGAACAGAGCTAGGCGGGGAAAACTAAACAGAATGCTGAGAGAAGGGAGGCGGAGTCAGAGAGAAGCCATGGAGCCGCCAGAGACAGACACTGGAAACTTTACCCAGTAAGCCACAGCCACATGGCAATACACAGATTAGTAGAAATGGGTTAAATTAATACAAGAGTTAGCCAACAAGAAGCTAGAGTGAATGGGCCAAGCCATGATTTAATTAATACAGTTTCTGTGTAATTATTTCTGGTCTAAGCGTATGAGCAACCTGGAACCAACAAGCAGCCTTCTCCAACATGTGCACAACTCAGGCTCAGACTTTGGCCCTGATATTTTTCTCTAGGCAGAAGAACAAAGCCTCTGAGGAAGAAACTACAAAATGCTTCATCCAGAGCCTGGAGCATCCTGCCAACCAAGCAATTGAGAACATGTTCAGAGATACCAGGAGCAAACTGACAAGAAAAGAAAAGTCAGCCTAAAAATAAAGCGCTGATGGCCAGAGAGTGACCACAGGCACTCCAGAAAGGGAAACATGACCCAGGACATTAGGACTGGCGAAGCCCACTAAAACAAGGATCCTAAACATTTGGGAAGACTTCAGAAAGGACACCAAAAAGTGAATATGAAGCAAGCACTTGCAGCATAATGGACTTAAACTCTCATTATCAGCCCAAATTATGTCAGTTAAATGTAGGAATGTAAACTTCAATGGGCTTTGAGGGGTTTGGGATGTGACTCAATTGGTCAGACCCTTACCAGTGTGCACAAAACCTGACTTTGGTTCCTAACACCACAAAAGCTGGTGGTGGGTATGGTGGGTGTGGTGGGTATGGTGGTGCCAACACTCTGTAGTGGAGGCAAGAGGATCAGGGGTTCAAAGTCATTCTCAGCTATGTAGGCCTTATTACACACACACACAAACACACACACACACACACACACACACCCCAGAATTGTCTTTGACAGATATGTATCAACTGGGCATAATAGTTCAGACCTGCAATGCCAGAAAGTTGGAAGGTTAAGGCAGGAGGATTGCTGCAAGTTCAGGTCAATCTGAGCTACCTAGTGACAACTTCAAGGTGAAGGCCAAAGGGATACATAGTGAATCCAAGACTCAGATGAATGAATAAATGAACAATGAAAAATATTTATAAAAGTAAGAAAGCACTTGCAGGTGGCTGGACATTTGGGTAGTTTTGCAGTTAAGAATGCATCAGAAGGCC
>NW_004949139.1:1463531-1464540 GCF_000317375.1 Microtus ochrogaster
AAAAAAAAAAAAAAAATGCATCAGAAGATGAAAAATATAAATTAAAAGGGAGGTATATTAGACAGGCCAAACTGAGTGGAAAAGTAATTTTCTGTGTTAGAATGAAGGAAAAAGCTAAGCTTAACTAACAGAAATGTAAGGATAAAGCTAGTGGCCTGGGAAGATGGCTCTGTGGATTAAGAACACCTGCTGCTCTTGCAGAGGACCTGGGTTCAGTTCCCAGCACCTGCATAGTGGCTCATAGCTGTCTCTAACTCCAGTTCCAGGAAGGCTGATGGCCTTTTCTGGCCTTCCGGAACATCAGGTACACACGTGGTACATGAACATACATGTAGGCAAAACCCTCATAAACACAAAATAAAAATTAAATGCACAAATCAGTATGTTCTTTGTTTCGTGTACAGTTCTTTAAGCCCTCCTCCCTTCCTCTCCCCTCCCCACGAAGGGCGACATCTCCGTGCAGCTGTGTCAGGCCAAGGCAGCACAAACAGGGCGATGTCAGCCGAGGTAAAAGAAGCCGACAATGTATCAGAGAGAACAATGGTTATGAAGGAGATGTCAGAAAGTAAAAATAGATTCTTGATAAGAAGATAAAGAGTGAGAATTACATAAAATGGGTGAGGGAACAAAAACCAAAAAGACATGAAAGTTTATCTAGGTTCAATGGTGTCTTAAAATGTCTCAAAAATAAGTAGGCAGGCGCTGGAGAGGAGGCGCAGTGGTTAGACCGGGGCTGGAGAGGAGACGCAGTGGTTAACAGGGGCTGGAGAGGAGGCGCAGTGGTTAGACCGGGTCTGGAGGGGAGGCGCGGTGGTTAGACCGGGTCTGGAGAGGAGGCGCGGTGGTTAGACCAGGGCTGGAGAGGAGGCGCAGTGGTTAGACCGGGGCTGGAGAGGAGGCGCGGTGGTTAGACCGGGGCTGGAGAGGAGGCGCGGTGGTTAGACCGGGGCTGGAGAGGAGGCACGGTGGTTAACAGGGGCTGGAGAGGAGGCGCAGTGGTTAGACCGGG
>NW_004949139.1:1465165-1476024 GCF_000317375.1 Microtus ochrogaster
CAGAGGACTACGCCTCCCTCCTTCATGGGCGGGTACTGTCTTGCTCTGGGTTTTGATTGCCATGTTACAGGAAGCTCCCATGAAAAGTTAAGTGAGTGAGGACTCCCGAGGTCATGTCAGTGATCTAAAAAGGAACAAACTCAGGAACTTGTCTCCTTCGTGCACGGCAGGGTCTGGTGCTGAGGAGTTGAGGGGTGTAGCATCTTTCCAGAGTGCTGCTTCCGACTAGGTTCTGTCATACGGTAAGGCAATTTTTATCTGGACTTGGGAGAACTCTCTGAAAAGGAAGAAGTAGGCAAAAAAAAAAAAAAATCGCACTGTTTCAGTTAAAAACAATAAGACTGAAACAGACCTGTGGAGTTGCTTTTAGTATGCGATAAATAATAAAAGCCTTTAAAAGTAGTTTTGTTGGCTTTGTTCAGTTAAAGGTGTGGGGAGGTGGACTCCAAGGACAGCCCAGTTCCATACCAGTAACTAGAGACCGCACAGAGAAACAGACAGCGCTGGTACGGTAGTGACAGGCAGGGGCACCTGCCCAAGGGGACAAGGGGACACATTCACTATCCTGGAGGCCTCCTTGTGGACAGGAATGAAGAAGTACGGCCTTGTGCTTCAAGAGCAGAACTCAGGCCCCTCACTAACAGGACTCCTCTCATCCGTCAGCAGGGCTGAGGAGGACCCCCTGGGGTGTGTGTGTGTGTGTGTGTGTGTGTGTGTGTGTGTGTGTGACTATTCACACTTCTCTTCCTTAAAGACTGGCAACTGAGGGGCTGGAGTGCCGGCTCAGTGGTTAAGGGCCCTGACCACTTTTCCAAAGGACCTGTGTTCAGTACACATGGCAGTTCACAGCTGTCTGTAACTCCAATTCCAGGGGATCTGCCATCCTCACACTGACATGCATGCATGCCAAACACCAATGCACATAAAAAATAAATAAATCTCTAAAACAAAAAAAGACTGGCGACTGCTCCATCATTCTATGCCTTGGTGCTTCAGGGTGAATTGCACCTTTAGCCTTGCGACTTTAGCTCTTCCTCCCTCTCCTGGCCCAGCTCCAGTTGACATCAAGCTTACATAGTGCCTCTCTGATTCTGTTTTCCATAGAACTTCTCAAGAAGCTTCTCCACTATGCACCCTGAGTCAAGGTCTTGGGAATCGCTGGTATCCTTACCTCTTTCCCAATTCACGTCATCTTCTTGCTCTGTGAGGCTTCTTTCTTTGCAGTCCTCTCAAGGTGGCTGTTTGCCGTCCCTCAGTCTTCGTTTCACCTGGCCCAGGGGCGTAATGATGTCCTTGATCACGTTTCTTGGTTCTCATTGCTAGTCCCAAATGTACCCTCCTCTGTATGATGAGACTACGCTATGTATAACCACCATATATATATAGACACCTGTCCTCACCTGCCTCCAGGCTGCGATGAAGCTCAGTCGGCAGTGCACTTACCAAGCATGCACCAAACAACCAAACACTGGGTTCGAGACCCAAAACTGCATAAGCTGTTGCACAGTACTTCATGCTTGTAATCCCAGCTCTCAGGAGGTAGAGGCAAGAGGATAAGAAGTTCAAGTTCTTTCTGAGATACAAAGTGAGTTTGAGGCCATTCTGGGCTACATGAGACCTGTCTTTAAAAAAAAAAAAGGAAGAGGGGGAGGAAAAGGAGGAGGGGGAAGAAGAAGAGAAAGAAGTGGAGGTAGGAAAGGAAGAGAAAAATGAGGGGAGAAGTAATCTGGTTACTGGACCATGCTCCAACACTCCAGTGTCAGAGAGGATGTCCATGTCCAGCCAGATGAGTGTCCCAGAGACCTGGATGGATAGATTCTCTTCTCCACGGAACTTCATCCATTCTACCCAAGCCTCTTCCACACATGCTAGTTTCAAGTGTCTCATTCTCTGTTCCCATCTCTTTCCTAACCCAAGTTTCCTCGAACTCAAAGCCCGAGGAGAACAAGTTTGCAGATGCTTTGTGGACAGAAGCAAGAGTGAGGGAAAGGGACAGTCGGGCAGGGAGCCCAGACTGCTGCACGGTGTCCTTTACCCAGTAACAGCATCTGCAGGACACCCAGCTGGGTTGAGAGTCCAGACAGAACCACTGTCTGACGGGAAGCAGAAGGCGGCCATCTAGCTCCTGTCCCTGTCTTCTCATGTGTTTCCTCCCATTGCTCAGAATCATTCCTGCAGGGCTCACGATTTGACCAGTCTGGGAGGCCCCTGGGGGCCAGAGCTTCACAAATCCAGTCAGCTCAGCCCTAGTGCTGGAGCTGCTACAGTTACTGATGCTGTTGCGGATAAGCTGGACAGCCTGTCCGGGGCTGACAGAAAGACAGAAGAAAATGGGCCATCTCAGGAACCAATTCACCTATAAAACAAAGGCCCCAGCCAGAAGAAGGGGGTAAGCAGTCAAGTTGTGTACACTGCATCCTTACCTGTACCATGCCTGTCCTTCATCCAGACCACATGAGTCTATCTTTACCCTTTCATACTGAATCTTAAGCAAGAGGAAAGAAAGATTTCATTTTTTCTCTAAGAAGGGAAGTTTAAATTCAATTCTGCAAGCACATGCCCAGTTGCACTTAGTATCCTAAGAAGGAGGACTAAAGCATCAAGTTATTATATTACTAGAGTTGGTAATGGTTTTTTTTTTCTTTTTTTTTGAGACAGGGTCTCCTGTAGCCCAGGCTAACCCCAAACTTGCTATATAGCTGAGGATGATCTTGAACTTCTGATACTCCCGGCTCTACCTCCCAGGTTCTGGGGTTATAGGCATACACCATCGTGCCAGGCTTTATGAACTTCTGGGCTAATGGGATACTTTGTCCGTTCAGAGCCGATGGTCTTTGAATTCCAGGCCCGTGGTTGGTATTTATTATCTTCTTCATCTGTCAGCCGTTCTAGGCTTGGTGAAAACTTCCATTGGCCTGGGCTCTTGGCTGGTGGGACGATCCAGACCTGAAGGCCTCTTGCACTGGTCTTTTCAGGCCATGGCCAGTGCAGCTCTGACTTCTCACTGGAAAAGGATCTCTCCCCAAGCCCTCTGAGTTTCAGATACACTCTCTGCGTCATGAAAGGACCACCATTGTCATTCACGAGAATGAGTGTCAGCAACCCCTTCCAGCACAGAAAGGTCTTTTATTGTCTGCTGATTGGCTGGCATGAGGAGTCCAGAGTGGACAAAGATGACCACAGCTCCCAGTTCACACCACACAGACACAGACACACACACGCGCGCACACACTCAGAGGAATCTATCAGGGAGAAAGTATTGGAAACATAAATTCTACAAGGGGGTCGTTGAGAAACATGGCGGTCATGAACAGTATCTCCACCAAGTTGGAGTTGCCAAGATCTATTTATTGTCGGTATTTAGGGAGACAACACCATCTCGCTCAGTGCCACAACGGTAATGCACCCTGGAAGAAACTGCAAAGGTTGGTACCATTGCCAGGCTTTGAAAGATGCGTGGTAATTATCTTGCCACACTCTTATTTAATTTGTCCTTTTGGCAGATGCAAAATCTTGATGAATCTTGAAGAATGAAAACAGATCACTATCGACATAATTGGGAGGGGAATCCAATTATAGCTGAGACCTTGGTGTAGTGTCTTTATTGGAGCGAATCAATACAGCCCCTGGCATCTGGGAAATGTCTCCTTTTCAACCAAAAAGCGAACTGTGTTCGTGTGGCATGACAGCTGTATTCCTTCACTAATTCACCTCAGGGCTACATCAACCTTCAATTTCCAGCATCACATAGGAGCCTTGGTTGTCCTGATGGCTTGCAGAACATAAAACAGGTTCCTTCCATTGATGCTATTATGCTTACTGGACCTGATATGCAGGAAGTACCAGGTTTCCCAGGTACTTTGGTAGAAAACATGCATTCTAGGATATGAAAGATAAATACTAACAATTCAAAAATTTGGCATATAAGTTTCTTTCAATGACTGGAGGAGTCCAAGACCTGGGAAAAATTGAAATTCAACTTTGAAAATGAAAGGCAGGTTGCTTTACTGTGCATTGTCCGCCATGAGCAAAGAAGCCCACAGCTTGGTAGACCTGTAGGATTTGGGAGAAACACACACGCAGTTATGAGTGTACACATTATTTGAACATGTTGTATCAACACAGTGGCTTGCAAGTGTAAAGCTTAAAGTTTTGAATGAAGACCAGAGCAAGAGAAGCCTCTGTAGCAGGTCTAAGTTGCTCAAGGTACCCTGCTGTTTGGTGTGAGAAGTGTCTTGCAACAGACAGAAAACATGCAGGGGTGGGCAGGGAGGCTGCCAAGTCCTCACTGAAGAATCGCAAGCTGACCAAGACCAGCTAGCCTGGGTCTGAAAAAGCATGGGATAAAACCGAACTTACATAGCAGACAATGAGGACTACGGAGAACTCAAGAACAATGGCAATGGGTTTTTGATCCTACTGCCATACTGGCTTTGGGGGGGCCTAGGCAGTTTGGATGCTCAACTTACTAAACCCGGATGGAGGTGGGCGGTCCTTGGACTTCCCACAAGTCAGGGATCCCTGATTGCTCTTCAAGCTGATGAGGGAGAGGGACTTGATCGGGGGAGGGGGAGGGAAATGGGAGGCGGTGGCGGGGAGGAGGCAGAAATCCTTAATAAATAAATAAATTTAAAAAAATAAAATAAAATATAGGAATTACCATAAAAAAAAAAAGAATCGCAAGCTGACCTTAGGAAGCTGCCCTGGGTCTTGATTAAATGTCTGTATGCATGTAGGAACCTAAGGAGGCCAAAAGAGGGTGTTGGATCCTCTGGAGCTGGAGTTGCAGGTAGTTTTGAGCCACCCCACATAGGTACTGGGAATTGAACCTGGGTCCTCTGCAAGAGCAGCAAGTGTTCTTAACTGCTGAGCCATCTCTCCAGCCCGTGGATCTGATAGAGTTTAAATATGAAAACATGAAGCCTTAGGTGATGGCCCCTGCAAAGGGATGCTTTCTATACATTTGGGATCACAGTCATAAAAAATGATCAGTTACTACTGCAATGGCTAAAATCCAAGAGAAGCTAAGTAGTTTTAACACAAGGCACATCAGACTCTGGTATAGTCAGTCAGCTTTTCCACCATTTGGTGCTCTATCTCTCTATCTATCTATCCCTCTATCTATCCCTCTGTTTCTCTGTCTGTCTGTCGTCTGTCTGTCTGTCTGTCTGTCTGTCTGTCTATCTACTCAATAGGGTCTCACTATGTAGTCCTGGCTGATCTAGAACTTACTATGTAGAACAGGGTTGCCATGAGCCCAAAGAGACACTCCTGACTGTCTCCCAAGCACTGAGCACTCTCCAAATGCTCCCAGGCAGTACCACCGTGTCTGGCTAGGCTCTTTTTTTAAAATCTTATATCCACTCTATTAAATCCAGCTAGTTAAAGATGATAGCTATCTACAATTTCTATTAGTAGCTTTAATACATAGCAATTATAAAAGCAAGCCGTGGGGATGTCGAAATGGCTCAGTCGTTAACAAAGAACACTGACCTTCTAGAGGATCTGGGTTTGATTTCCAGGACCCACATGTAGTCCACAGCCATCCATTACTCTGGTTCCAAGGGATCCAAAACCTTCTTCTGGCCTCCTTGTACACAAGGCACACATATGATGTTCAGACGCACAAGCAGGCAAAATCCTCATACACATAAAATAAAATAATAAAATAGAAAACAGCAATCCTCCCAGTTGTTAGTAACAGATGGTACTCTCTTTCCTCTCCTGCACCTATTCTAGCATTGTCTCGTTTAGTTTTCAGCCTGGTCAGGTGCCAGTGGCCATCATTTCTCAGGAATAAAGCTCTTTGTACCTTGACCCTGCCAAGCGGCGGCTGCTGCCATTGCTCCTTCAGTTATTTCTAGGTGTAGAGGTGCCAAGACATGCCATTGAATTCTGCATTGCAAACATCCTCCTCAGGGGCTCCATCTGCTTGTCATGATTATCAAGGTCAGAAACCTGAATCAGTACTGCTTTCATTGTCTGCGCTACCACAGGCACAGTGACCAGATGTCTGCCATAGACTCAAAATGCCTAGTGGCTTTATAGCGCCCCAGCTGAAAGTCCTCCACCCCAGGACTACACCGAGGGCAGGAACAAATGTTTAGGGGTGTTATTAGAAGTGATGAGGAGAGGGGCCAAGTTCTCCACCCTGCTCTCCCTTCCTCCTCCCTCTCTGGAGCACTACAGTTCAAACATAGAGCTTCCTGTGCCCAGCAAAAGCTCTTCCACAGCCAGAGGGGGGCCATCTTATTCCAGCATTATACACTGGCTAGCAGGCAATGATACACTCCGTCTGGGTAGAATACTGTCCGCGGCTTGGCAGCTTAGCTGAGCGGTTCACCAGCAGTCCTGTGGGCAGCCTTAAGATTTGTAAAACATGGCAGGACATTGGACCTTGTGGTCATTGTCATGCACCTCCTTTGCCATAAGACAGATTTTCATCAAAGGCAAGATTGTTTGAGATCCCATGTCGGTTCAGACATCTAAATCCAAGCTGCTCTAGTGGGGAGCAGTTTGGGGAAAGCGCTTGGGGCAGAAGCAGCAACCATTTCAAAGCTGGCATCAGTCAGTAGAGAGGGAGCTCTTCCCTTTCCACCAAGCCACTGTAGAAACCTCGCCACCTGTATGAGTCAGGGTTCGCTAGAGGAACAGAGCTGATTCCTTTCCATATAGAATTAATATATATACATATACATACATACATACACATATATAAAGGAGGGTTGTTAGGGTGGCTTACAGGCTGTGGTCTGGGTAGTCCAACAGCGGCTGTTTCCTGACAGAAAGGTCAAGAATCTGGTAGTAGTCTCGGCAGTCCCAGTATGGAGCTGGAGACCCAGGGGATTCCTAGAGAATTACTGGTCTTTGTTCTACATTGGAAACCTGAAGAAGAAGGCTCTAAAACCAGTGAAGGAGTGTCTTAGCAGCAGGACAGAGAAGCTTGTCAGCTAGAGTGAGGGCAAGCAGCCAAAAAGCGAGTGCTTCCTTCTTCCTTGCTATTACATAGAGCACCACCAAAAGGTGTGGCCCAGGTCTAGGACGGGTCTTTCCACTTAAAGCAATTCAATCAATAAACTCCCTCATGGGCATGTCCGTCTGTTTTGTTTTAGTTGATTCCAGATGTAGTCAAGCTGACAACCAAGATTATCCACCACACCACCAGACATGGACAGCTGGCCCAAAGCAATGATCCCACATACAGGACTCGGTATCCGTCACTTGCTGACAAGCATTCGTGAATAGAAATACCACATATTTGGGTGAAGTACAAACTGGTACAGCCACTTTGGAAATCAGTATGGTGATTTCTCAGAAAATTAGGAGACAGACTACCTCAAGACCCAGCAATACCATTTTTGGGTATATAGCCAAAGGATGTTCAATCATACTACAAGGACACGTGTTCAACCATGTTCATAGCAGCATTGTTTGTCATAGCCAGAACCTGGAAACAACCTAAATGTCCCTTGACCGAAGAATGGATAAGGAAAATGTGGTACATTTACACAATGGAGTACTACACAGCAGAAAAAAAAAATTGACATCTTGAAATTTGCAGGCAAATGAATGGATCTAGAAAACATACTGAGTGAGGTTACCCAGATCCAGAAAGACAAATATCATATGTACTCACTCATAAGTGGTTTTTAAACATAAAGCAAAGAAAACCAGCCTACAATTCACAACCCCAGAGAACCTAGACAACAATGAGGACTTGAAGAGAGACATACATAGATCTAATCTACATAGGAAGTAGAAGTAGACAAGATCTCCTCAGTAAATTGGGAGCATGGGGACCTTGGGGAGGGGAGGGAATGGAAGGGGGGAAGTAGGGAGAGGAGGAGAGGAAAATACAGAGCTCAATTTTTAAAAAAAGAAAAAGAGAAGGAAATGAGCAGCTAGAGGGTAAACGAGGTCAGGGTGACCAGGCAGAGTGTTGAACAGCTCTTTCAAAATTATTGTCGGAAACAATGTTTAAGTTGTTAATCTTAAAATGTCATATGCATGATCCGAGCCCTACAACACTGGGTTCTTGCACAACCTCCCCCGCCACTGCAGCTGTTCTGGTTCCGGACCTATTGTGACAATGACAGCTGACATAGACAGACATTTTCTCGGAGTTGCTCTGAGCACCCGGGTGATGGTGGCCCGTGACGGTAGGAGCCCAGATCCCTAAGACCCACTTCCATGTTGTTCTTTGCTATGCCACTGTCACCAGTTTCCTAGTCTTTCCAAATTTAGGTCAACTGGTTGAATCATTCATAACTGCTAGGAAGTGAACTGTGCTCTTATTTCAAGCAATTATTTTCCCTCTATTAGGAGTGACGGAGGACTGGAGATGCAGCTCTGTGGTAGAATACCCACTCTGTCTGGAGTCCCTGGGCCAAGGTCCAACACTAAAGCAACAGTCCAGCTGCCCCTAATTCCTTTAGGTCTCCTTAAATGAAATATTAGTGTAGCAGCTGCCCAGTTTGGCTCAGCACTGGGAAGACAGGCAGACATCTCTGTGAGTTCAAGGTCAATTCTGTTCTACGTAGTGAGCTCCAGGACAGCCAGGGCTGCACAGAGAGAAGCTCCTGGAGTTAAGAGCTCTTGCTGTTTTCCACAAGACTCGTGTTTGAGTCCCAACACTGGTGGCTCACAACCTTTACAGCTCATTCCAAGGGATCTGATGCCCTCTTCTGGTCTCCACAAGTACTACACTTACTTGTGAAAAGAGACATGCAGGCACACTCACCTATACACATAAAATGAAAATAAATAAATCCTTAAGAAGAATAGCTAATGCAGTCATACAAAAGTGTTTCGTCCTAACAGCCTCCCCCCACAAAGGAGGTAATGGACATGTGAATCAATGACTGGCAGCACTTCTGGGCTACACAGTGGCTACCAGGCTAGCCAAGGCTGCAGAGCAAGAAACTAAAGTCATTTCTAAATTACTGTTTGCTCTACAGAGATTAAACAGTTCTCTCACCTGGATAACTCCCTTCCCTACTTTAAAGACCCCTGTGTCCAACCTCTTAGATTTGTGGGCTTGTAACAAGCCCTCAGACCTTAACAGCGGATGCCATGATTGAAGTACCATTCAGACTGTAAAACTCAGCACCTAGGCAGCAGCATCTGCCAAAATGAGAACAATGACCTAATCCATCAAAGTCCATAGTTCTTGGAAAGTCCTCAAATGGGATGGTCTTGCTTTTGGCTTTTGTAGTTCTGCTTCTGGCTGATTCTGGCTAAGTGTCCTTGCTCACTGAGGTGTGTCAACCTGGGTGTGCTTTTTATGCTTTAAAGTTCACCCTGGGGCTAGAGAGATAGCTCAATGATTGAGATCACTGGCTACTCCTCCAGAGGTCCCAAGTTCAATTCCCAGCAACCACATGGTGGCTCACAACCATCTGTAATGAGCTCTGGCGCCCTCTGCTGGCTTCAGGCATACATGCAGACAGAACATTGTATACATAATACATACATAAATAAATAAATCCCCCCCCCCTTTTTCCCAAAAAATAGTTCCCCTGAGAAAGGCTTGGAACCGCACTCCAGTCACACAAACTCGTTTGGTCTCCAGCTGGAGGACAGACACTTTCTATTAGCTTACACCCATGTCCAAGGGGGCTTCTCTGGCAGATACCTCACAACAGGCTCTGTGTGCATAGTATTAAAAAAAAAAGAATACAAGCACATTGACTGAGGGAGATAACAAAATCCAACAGAATGACAGGCATTTAGAGACCAGGATCTACCCAGAGTGTCACTGCAGATGAAGAGTGACAGGTGCGCTCACATGAGGGAAATATTCAGTCAAATGGAAGGGACAGAGAGTGAGGGGTAAGAGAGCAAGAACGAGAGAGCAGATGGGAAAGTTCTCTCTTTACAAGCTCAGCTACACTGACGTACCTAGTCAAGGCTGCCCACACTAGAAGGGTGAGCCTGTCTAGGTCCTCTCACTGTCCGTGAACTCCCCACCCTTCCCTCTAATCATGTGACTCCCCTCTAGACTCCTTCTGCTTCATCCTCCTGTATCTATCTGTTCCTGTCTCCCAGCAAACAACGCAGAAGC
Organism: Microtus ochrogaster; assembly: GCF_000317375.1. NCBI lineage: Eukaryota > Metazoa > Chordata > Mammalia > Rodentia > Cricetidae > Microtus > Microtus ochrogaster. The sequence continues at coordinate 1,475,229 of NW_004949139.1, forward strand.
CAGCACAGAGTTCACTGGACAATTGGTCAGTGAAGGACAGTGAGCAGGGTTTGGGTAGTCACGGAGATACACTGCTCAGATCCTCCTGATCAAGAGCTTGCTGTCCACAGTCAGCGAGTGTGTGCCCTTTACTGGTGGCTGAGTCAGGTGGGAGAGACAGGAGAGCGGGCAGAGCATCCAAAACTGCATCATCTCCGTCTGGCCTGGACTCTGCTCACAGCAGTGGTGGGCTAAGGCGTGACCAGGTCTCCTTCACCATTCATTGTCTCCCCGTGCCCAGTCCTGCCTCTTCCTCTTATCTGTCCAGATATTTGTAGACGAGACTAAGTGCCTGGATGAGTAAGTCCCACCTTAGGGTGCCATTCGTGGTGACATTTTCAGAGATGATTAGATCCAATGACGAGATTAACCCCTTGATGGAGTCCAAACACCATGGTTGTTGGTGGAAGGCAGGAGGTACAGCCTAGTCAGAGGAGGTACAGGTCTGTGAGCAGGCCCGAGGCTGATTCTGTAGTCTCCTTTCTCTACCTTTGCTCTGCCCTCAGGCAAACAGCTTTCCTTTGGCACACACTCCTGCCACTTTGATGTTTCTGCCCAAGTATGTGGTTCAAGTACCCAAGGACTGAATCCTCTAAAACCATCAGTCCAAACAAACCCTCTCTCCCTTGTCTCTTTTTAAATGTATTGTTTGTGTGTGTGTATGTGTGTGTGTGTGTGTGTGTGTGTGTGTGAGAGAGAGAGAGAGAGAGAGAGAGAGAGAGAGAGAGAGAGAGAGAAAAAAGAAATGAGACAGAGA
>NW_004949139.1:1476124-1479582 GCF_000317375.1 Microtus ochrogaster
AGAGAGATCCATGGCACAACACCATACATGGAGGTCAGAGGTCAACTGTTGAGAATCAGCTCTTTCTTTCTGCCAAGGCTTCCAAGACTGAACAAGCAAATGCGTTTACCCGCTGAGCCCCTTGCTTGTTTTCAATGTGTTGAGCAGCAAACACAGGGTCCAGAGAACAGAACCCGATTTTCATGGTGAGACAGAAAGGAAGCTCTGGGTTCAATGCCTCAAGTCCATCTCAGGAAACTTGCTGAGAGAACCAAGTAAGTGTGCTCACCTGCTGAGCTGGGCTTCTTCAGTCCCTCTACTTCACACTTGAGGCTCTAGGAACACTCGGGGATCTCTAGAGGAACAGAACTGATAAAGGATACTTCCTTCCCTGACCACCCAGCCTCTATGGTCTCCAGAGAAAGCTGATCTGTCTCCATGGTGACCCAGCACTCTGTGTTGACATTACCTGTTGATCGCAGGGCTGCCAGCTAACCACTCCATGTCTTGTTCATGCATTTGCATACTCTCTTGGGCCCAGTAAATGAGCCTGGAAGTTTTGTTTGTTTGTTTTGAGACAAGGTCTTTCTGCATAGCTGAATTATGGATGTTTATTCCCTCTGTAGACCAGGTTGGCCTCAAACTCACAGAGATCCCTCTGCCTCTGCCTCCAGAGTATCGGGATTAAAGGTTGCGCCACCAGACCCTGCAACAGGTTGTAAGTTTTGAAGGGTAGGCAAAAGCCCAAGACGGACACTCAGTGCATATTTACTGAGAGGAATGGAGCAGAGAGGAGTGTACAAAAGTTCTCATTTTAGAGGTGCATTCACATAGAAGTCCACAAGATGGCAGTGTTTCTACGCAAGGAAAGAAATGGTTTGCCAGTTTGGATGATACTGAACACAATCAATGAACCATCTCCCAGAAACAACAGAGAGGATGAATACTACATACTCAGAGCAAATGCTTCGAGTTCACTGGAGCAATTAAACTCTCCTTTCTGCTTGCCATCCTGATGCCGCACTGTGCCTATTACAAGAACAACAATTTACATCAGGTGCAGGGCACTCCTAACTTGTGTGATGTAACATCAGGAGTTCAAGCTCCTCTTCAACTATATAGAAAGTACAAGGTCAGTTTGAGCTACACAGAAATGCTACTCAAAAAAAAAATTAAGACTGTCAGTAGTGGCACACACCTTTAATTCCAGCACTCTGGCGGCAGAGGCCAGCCTGGTCTACAGAGAGAGTTTCAGGATAGCCAGGGCTACACAGAGAAGCCCTGTCTCGAGAAACCAAACTAAATCAACAATTTCCTTATTTTATGGGTGTGCTAGTATAATCATAACTGAAGTTCCGATGCTCTGCTCTGGCGATGTAGCCCACCACTGAGCTCCTGTCTTTGGCACTCTCAGCTAGGAGTGTCTTCACAAGCTCGTCACAGTTATTTCACACATAGAAAATATTTTCACACACAATTATATGCAACTCTTGTAACAGGCTTCCAGACCTTAAGAGGCACAACTGACTCCATGATGGAAGTATCATTCATAAAAACCAGCCAAAATGAAAACGAAGACCTAATCCACCAAAGTCTGTGGTTCTGGAAAAGTCTCTAAAGGTACTGACCTTAGTGTAATGGTCTGTCCTGTCTCTCTAAGAGACAAGCCATGCCCACTCCCTCCCCATCTGCTGAGGAAAGCTGATTTTCAGCTTCCAGCCTGAGTCTCTTCCTTTCCCGTCTCCCTCTCGAAGAGGCAGCTTCTGTCTCTCCCTTCTCTCTTCTCTCTTCTCCCTCTCCCTTTCCCTCTCCCTCTCCCTCTCCCCCCCTCTCTCTCTCCTCTTCTCCTTCTCTTCCTTCCCTTCCATACTTCCATAACCCAAAAGCATGGCGTGTCTCTCGCCCACCTCCAAGACCAGCCGCCTTTGGAGACCTGTAGTGTGGTCTTGTGCACCGTCCCTGCCTGGGACTGACTGTTCTGGGGCCTGCTGCCTACCCCCTGCTCGGGGACCTGCAGTGTGGTCTCATGGCCGGCTGCTTACCCCCGCTCGGGGACCTGCGGTGTGGTCTCATGGCCCGCTGCCTACTGCAGCCACTTGGAATTCACAGCATTTTAAATTTTACCTTTACACTTGGTCTTTGGTTTCTGTAGCTCTGCTTCTAGCTGACTGTTCTTGTTAGCTGAAGCATGTCAACCCAGAACATGGTTTTTGTGCTTAAAAGTTCACCCTGAGAAAGGTTTCGGCCTGTACTTGGGTCCTGAACAACCCAGTGTAGTCGCCAGCTGGTTAACACGGACTTTCTGTTGGCTTATACCCATGTCCAAGTAGTCTTCTCTGATGGATACCCAATAACTCTATAGTACTTTTCCAAGAGAATGGAAACATTGGTCCAAACCAAGACATACTCAGAAGATTACATCAGACAAAACAGAACACAAGGGACAACCGTTCTGTTCCCTCGCCTCGCCTGTAGGGACAAACATCAGTTTGGAATGAGAGGAGCAGGACCATTTGTGACATTGGCTGGACCTGGGGACCCTGCTCTGTTAGGTGACAGAATCCAGGCTAAAGAATGTGCACCATGTGCCTCTTCTAAGACTCAGCTCTCTGAGCAGGCTGGGCTCTGCGAACTGGCATGTGTGAGGACACTTGGGAAGGGGACAGGTTTCTTTCAGGATCATGCAAATACTGATTTTGGTGGGTGTCACAAAGGCTCTGGGTTTGTCTAAACATATCTAAAGGCACTTCAGAAATGGGCTCATTGTATATTGTGTGTATCTCTTGAATTATGGAGTTGGTGTGACCTTTTATTGCACAGCACAGACCAAAGCGAGGCAAGACTAGCACACTGTGTCTGCTCTTCATGCAGCAGAACCTCGGCCAAGCAGATGATGTGGTGACAGACAGGGCAGCCTTGCTGAGATGCTGAGCCCAGTGGAGCCCTGCAGGTCCATCTCTAGGGACAGAGATGATGGCTATTCTCTTCCCAGACACAGAGAGAACCTTGGGGCAGCTGCTGTCCAGGCCTGAGCATTCGAACCTCTAATGTGACCTAGAAAAATTAGTAAATACAAGAAAACTCTGCAGAGCCATTCAATAGTAAAAGTGTAACTGTTCCTCGAACCCCAAGCTCTACATGGGACACTTCAAAAGTTTCCAAAGAGGAAAATCCCACAACCAACAACCTACCACCCCCCTTTGGAGGAGCCCTGTTCCCTCACCTGTAGGGACAAAAAGAAAGAGCTAGTGTCTTAGTGGTGCACAGCTTGGCATCACCACCGCAGTTAGGATTGAGACTAGAAGACCACACATCCCTTTAACATCCTGTGAAAACCCATTCCCCCATTAACCAGAAGGAAAGAAGAAGGCTGTCTCCACTGCAGACCATAGCCCTGGTAAGTCCAGGCAAGGGACCAAGAAAACACCACAAGAATTCATTCCTGGGAAAACAAAACATAAAACTAAGCAGGGCGGTGG
>NW_004949139.1:1480196-1481262 GCF_000317375.1 Microtus ochrogaster
AGGGCTCCTCTGGTCCGCACAAAGCCCTCAGTGGTAAAGGGCTACCCCCCAGGATATGCACAAAGCCCTGGTCTAATTCCCGCATCACAAAGATTAAAAACAAACTACCATATAACATTAAAAGGACTGGAACAATGACTCAGTGTTTAAGTATTTGTTGTGCTTGCAGAGGACCAGGCAGGATTTGGTTCCCATCTGGCAGCTCACAACCACCTGTAACTCCCACTACTGGGGTCCTACAGTTTGTTCTGGACTCGTTGGGATCCTACATACACATGGCACATACATAGTGTTTAACACAGGTAGGTAAACACTCATACACATAAAAGAAGTGAAATCTTACACACACACAGGAGTGCATACCTAGTAGTGTAGCACTAATACAGAAGGAAACCAAAGGGTTGAGGCTCTAGTGTAAAACCAGGGAGCATCCTACCTACAAGGCTTTCTCTGTAGCCTCTAGATCAGGAACAACTCAGTAGGAAGAACAGCTTTCCTCAGAAGATCCCAAACCTATTCTGTAACAAGCCAGACACAGGTATGTAAATGGTTGTCTACCAACTACAAAAGAAATAAATATATTGTAGCATAATCCACAGATTCACCATTACACAACACATGCTGCTGAAGCAAGCATGCCAGGCACCTTACCAACCTGAAACAAAGGTGGAGAGGGGTGCAGTTTACTTAACAAGTCTCCATTTACTTTGGTTTTTCAAGACAGGGTTTTTCTGTTTAACAATCCTAGCTGTCCTGGAACTTGCTTGGTAGACCAGGCTGGCCTCGAACTCATAGAAATCCTCCTGCCTCTGCCTCCCGAGTGTTGGGATTAAAGCCATGTGCCACCATCGCCCAGCCGAAGATACAATTTTATTTAAACACTAGTGAGGAATTTCGTCGTGTGTTTCAACTGTGTTTCAACTGTGTTTCAACTACGGAACTGGTTCTAGGATTGACCTAAACCAAAATGACCTTGAACTCCAATCTCCCAAATTCCCACCTTCCAAAAACGGATTAAAACTCTGTGTCAACAAAACACACACACACACACACACACACACACACA
>NW_004949139.1:1481362-1486394 GCF_000317375.1 Microtus ochrogaster
ACACACACACACACACACACACACACACACACACACACACACACACACGGGCTCTGGAATCTTGGATTCTAATTGCCACGCCCCCACCAGAGAGTTTTCTTTTTGCCACGCCCCTCTACCCGAACTTCATTTCCCAACATTCTCCTAAGACCTCTAAGTTAGCGGTCATTGTGACGTCATCCCAAAGCCCTCAGGGAAATGTAGTTTGTTCATTCTCTAGCTAGGGAAAGATCAGGGGCTGTGGACTACCACTCCCGTGAGGTAGTGCGCAGTCCCACCCCACAAGCGGCGTCTTCGAACGCGCCGCGGCAGCCATGTTGGTCGTGGCTTGTACAGGGGCCGGCTCCAAGGGGTTATAGAAGCAGGTGTGAGGATGTTGTCCGCTGTGTTGAGGCGAACCGCGCCGGCGCCGCGGCTTTTCCTAGGGTTACTCAAGTCTCCATCGTTCCAAAGCCGCGGAAGTGCTTACGGCAGGAGCGTAACCACCGCAGACCGGGGAGAGCCGCAGCGGCTGAAAGCTGCCGCCTGGGTGCGCCCTGGAGCATCTTCTATCTCGTTCCCCGGACGGGGGGCAGCCACCGGGGGGCGCCGTGGAGAACGCACCGAGATCTCCTGCCTAGCCGCCGCCTCGTGGGGACACGGTCCTAGCCCCGAAGAAACACTGCCCGGACAGGACAGCTGGAATGGGGTCCCCAACAAGGCAGGACTGGGCATGTGGGCCCTGGCCACGGCGCTAGTGGTTCATTGCTACAGCAAGAGTCCTTCCAACAAGGGTGATTATGGGGCCTGTCTGGGTTCCAGGGAGAGGTGTGGGGGTGGGTCCTGACTCCTTTGGAGAGTTGATGGTGTTTGTAAATTCAGACCCGCATTACCTTATCCTTGGAGAGACCCAGGTACCTATCTGTTGCCAGAGGCAATAAGTTGCCCTGGAAAATTCACTGCTTGCAGTTACATAATTTGCCATTAGGTCTAGTCCCCTACATCAGTTTGTGTATCTGTATAATGGGGACATTGGAATGACTGTCTAATTATAGCCTAGTCCATTAGTCTTACAAGAGGTATCCAGGAAGCCCCAGCAGCTTAGCGACACCTCTACATGTTTGCCTGTAGAAAGGCCCGAGGAAGGAGGACCCTTGGTTCTGATGCTGGTTTGACTCCCATGCTCCTCTTTGGTCTTAGTTTCCCACTGTATAGTGAAGGCAATTTCTCAGTACTCTGCTAAGACTGACGTTTTGACCTCTTTGGAGTTCAGAGTCTGTTCAGCAATTCCTTAGTGTTTTGCTATGCTAAGTGTTGTGCTTAAGGTGAACATTGTATTGGGTGTGGGGGTGGAGCCGCGGGAACAGGTAGTTGGCAGAAGGAAGGTAGCTCTCTGGAGACTGGGAGCAGGAGGGATAGGCTAAGAAGTGGAGGTAGCTAACCCGGGCTGGCTTCTTACCTAAATACGGAGAGCTGGTGAGGAAGGAACTTGTTCAAGCATGGTGCTGGTGGGTTCCATGCACCCTGAACTCAGATTGTTGAGCACTGCCTTGACTTTCATTTGTGTGTTCAGTAAGATGTGGCCACCTGAGAAGAAAGGGCTTTGGATGAGGAATGAGGACAGCAGGATCTTGTTTTGTACTGTCTCACGCACTTTGGAAAGCTGAACTCTTGTTCTTCGCTGATCCAGTTTTCTCTCTATTACTGAGGGTATTGAAGAAGGGCCCTTCTAGCTTAAACATGCAGTGATTATATGATTGACTCGCAGCTCGTGTGTGTGTGTGTGTGTGTGTGTGTGTGTGTGTGTGTGTGTAGGTAGCGTTCTCTCCACTTAGTTTGGGGCTAGGTGTTCAAAAAGCTCCAACTTTAAACCAAGCCAGTTAAGGCAGTTGGCCATGCAGGGCTAGCCAGTATAAAGAAGGTCAGAGAGCTCTTAGGGTCAGGATAGCCTTCCTGGAGGACGGGCAATTCTTGGAAGACAGGGAATTTGAACTTGAGTTCTGAAGGAACACAGGAAATATAAGTGTGTGTGTGCGTGTGTGTGCACCCCATGATGGCCAGGTCTGAATCTTACTTTTATTAGTATTTCCCTAATACTAAAATCTGTCCACAGTGTGTGGCTTGTGGAAGGGGATGTTTAACAAATGTGCCTTGGATTGGATTGAATTCCATACACTGAAGTCCATAGACATCAGTCAGCTTGGTGTGGGGGAGCGAGCTCTTTGACAAGTGAGGTTGGAAGACAGGGCATGAAGTGAGAGAAGAGAAATGGGCCCTGCATGCCAGGCCAGGAGTGTGTAGGATTCTGCAGGCAATATAGAGCATGAAGGTTCATGAGCACAGACTGAAGAACAGGGGAAATGTGTATGAACTCAGGGCCCTAGGCTGGACTCTGTGGCACATGAATGTCAGTGGTGTCCACGTAATGAAATGACTCAAACTGTGGCCCGTTCTGGCCCTTCTCACTTGCCTGATAGGGGATTTTGAGCAGAGTCCTTCAGTTCAATGTTCTGAGAAACAGGTCCCTTCAGGAGCCAAGATGCATTCTGCTGTAGGTAGTGGAAAGCCAAGGCAAGTCTGTGAGCCCAGAATGCCCCAGGTTACAGCTCTTTCCTCCCCGCTCTGTGACCTTAGAGAAGGAGGGAGAGTAGATGTTAGAAGGAATGGTTTTCCTCTCCCAGCTGGAGGTTGTTAGGTGTATGGATGAGAACAATCCCTAAGAGCCAGGCATGACAGCACACACCTTTAATCCCAGCACTCTGGAGGCAGAGGCAGGCGGAGCTGTGTGAGTTCAAAGCCAGCCGGGTCTACAAGAGCTAATCCAGGACAGTTAGGGCTACACAGAGAAACCCTACCACAAACAATAAAAAACAAAAACGAAGAAACAAAAAACCTGGTTTATGCACATGCTGCAGCTCAGGCGTTTACATGAGTCGGACAAATCACACACAAAGTAATCATTAGTGCTGGGACTGGCGCTGGGCTCGGCTTGTCTCCGACTCTAGTGACTTCTCTTACCTAGTGGGTCTTAAATGCTGAGGCCTGGGCAGAAGTCAGCTAGTGGCCAGCAATATAACCCAGAGTCAGGCTGGGCACAGAGCTGTCAACTGTGCCTCTGCTGTTGACTTGTGAGTTTTTCCAAGTGGCCACAAGGTGGCGCCAACAGCCAGGCCAAGCTTTTGCTAGGCCTGGGTCCTCAGGGATCTCACTGAACAGTTTGGGTCTCCTTTCTCTGGGTTTGTACTAAGGATTTTGGAGATTTTTCAGTCATTGTTTTATCTCCTCAGCATCCTTGTAAAGCTGACAAAAATTACTGTCTGTTGGCCGGGCGGTGGTGGCGCACGCCTTTAATCCCAGCACTCGGGAGGCAGAGGCAGGCGGATCTCTGTGAGTTCGAGACCAGCCTGGTCTACAGAGCTAGTTCCAGGACAGGCTCCAAAGCCACAGAGAAACCCTGTCTCGAAAAACCAAAAAAAAAAAAAAAAAAAAAAAAAAAAAATACTGTCTGTTGAATACCATGGGAAGTTGCTTGAAAAGGAAGGGCTGTAGAGAGTAATGGCCGAGTGGGTTGGACTCCAGTGTCCATGACTTCAGATTGGGGTTCTTTCCATTCTTAGGAAGACCACACACCCGAGCCTCAGTGCTTGGGAACACTGGGGAAACTAGTACAGCATCTGCCTCATCCCCAGAGCAGAGGTGGGGTGGATCTTACCAGGGGAAGAAGGGCTCAGTCTTCTCATGCCAGCCTTTCACTTTCTAAGCAACTTCCGCTGACTTGCTGGACCTCCTCTCAGCTCTGAGGGGTAGGTCCTAGCCAGGGGTGTGACCAGTACCCCATCTCTTTTCAGATGCAGCGCTGATGGAAGCTGCCCATGCCAACAATGTGCAGGAAGTCAAAAGGTGAGTATCTGAGCCCTACTGTCCTACCCAGAAGGGCTGAGCAGAGTGTGTTGATCTGCCTTAGAGAAAAGCCTTTCCCATCCTGGGCTTGTTTCCCAAGGGCTCGCTGCAGCCACAGTCAGACTTTATATATTTTAAGTATGGATGAGGGTACCCAAACATCTCAGTGTTTGGTGGCAATGGCTTGGAGTTCATGGACCCTGTGAATCTTAGTTTGTTCTTGTTCTTCTGTGGAAGTGACCATGTATTACTGTTTGCTGCTTGGGCCTGGGGTGGATGGGCATCCTTAGAGAAGCTTGGGACTAGGAAGGCCTGCTCAGAGGGCTGAGGCATGCTGGCCTCCAGCAGAGGCAGGCTGTAATTCTTCAGCTTCAGTGGCTCACCCAGTTCTCCTGGGCTGCTTCTCCAGTGGAGTGGGGTGTTTGGCACAGAGGCTGCTCCTTGAGCAGGGGAAGGCTCATCTTGAGCTGGAAGCCTGGCAGTGTGCAGGAAGGATGACCTGCGCCAAGCAGCAGTTATGGTCTGTTGTTGAGAAACAGTATTCATCCCTCTTGGGCCTTACCTTGGCCTTATTGCCCTTCAAACAAATCTAAGTGCTCATGGGACCCCTCTTTTACCTCAGATATTTGTTTTCGGTGTTGTGGTTTGTTTTTGTTTTTGCCGTGCTGAATCTGAGCAGGTCTTAAACATTCTTGGTAATTACTCTACCAGTGAATTGTTTCTCTAGACCTTGGCTTTTGTTTGTTCATTTAGTTTAAGTTTTTTTTTTTTTTTTAACTTATTTATTTTGAGACATCTTTCTACGTCGTACTGGCTGCTCTGGAACTCACTATGTAGACCAGGCTTATCTCAAGCTCACAGAAATCCGCCTGTCCCTGCCTCCCAAGTACCAGGATTAAAGGCGTGTGCCACTATGACCAGCTAATTTTATTTCCATTTTATATTATGGCCATTCTACCCACATGTATCTCTGTGCATCATGTGCATGCAGTGCTCTGGGCAAGAAGAGGGCGTTGGCTCTTCTCTAACAGGAGTCACAGATAGTTGTGAGCTGCCGTGTGGGTGCTGGAAATCGAAACCAAATCCCCTGTAAGAGCATCCAGTGCTCTTAACTTTGTAGCCATCCCTCCAGGCCCATAACTCTTGTTTTTTT
>NW_004949139.1:1486551-1487414 GCF_000317375.1 Microtus ochrogaster
CCCGGCAACTCTTGTTTTTTGAGGATAGATTTTGTTAAGTAATCCGGGCTGGCTCTGAACTTTGATTCCTCTTAGCCTTCTGAGTGCTGGACAGCCGAGCGTGATGCTGTTCCCGTTTTAGAGAGGAAGTCAGGTCGGTGTTTGGAGTCCCTGGCCCCTGCGTGTACTTCTCCCCTCCAGATGCTTGAGCATAGAAGAAAATGTGGGAAGGCAGCCACGGCCCCACCAAGACTTACTGCTTTGATTCCCTTTCATTTTATCTGCAGCATTATTATTGATTCTCAAGGGTGCTTTTGAGTATTAATGTTCAAGGCTTAGTTTTTAATAAACCACTTTTGGAAGTATGGGCTGGGAGTTGTTTTGTAGCCAAATAAATATGATGGAGCAATAGTTTAATAAACATGTGCTGATGCATCTTAAAAGCCAAGCGCAGATGTCATCTTGTTATAAGAGCCATTCATAACTGCAGCTCCGTGTGGCATCTTCAAGCCCCAGACACGTGCCTTTCCTTCCAGAGCCTCATTACAGGGAAGCGAGGAGTCGGAACTTGCTTAGTGATCCCGGAATCACCTGTTGGTAACTGCCAAAGGCTGCCGGCCTGCAGCTTCCCTCCCCCAAGCCCAGTGTAGGCCAAGCTGGGGAGGCTGACACTCCAAGGGTCATTTTAGCTCAAAAATTTACGAGGGTTTTTTTCTGTTTTGTTTTGTTAGTTTTAGGTTTTTTGAGGCACAGTTTCATGTACCCAGGTTGGCCTCAAACTCAATACACAGCCAAGGATGACCTTTAACTTCTGACCCTTCTGCCTCTGCCTTTGAATGATGCGATCCCAAGGATGACCTTTAACTTCTGATCCTTCTGCCTCT
>NW_004949139.1:1487809-1506894 GCF_000317375.1 Microtus ochrogaster
GATTCTTGCTATTTGGTCCAGAAAGGGATCCAAAACTCATGATCTTCCTGTCTTGGCCTCCCAGTGCTGTGATTGCAGGCAGGTGAATACCCTTTCTTCCTCTCCTCCCTTCCTTCCACCCCTGCTTTCCTAGTACTGGGATTATATGTGCACACACCCTGTTGAATACACTTATATTTTTTAGATTGTGTATGTGAAGGGGAAGAAGGGTGTGCCCCTGTGTGTGTGGGTGCTCACAGAATCCAGAAGAGGGTGTCAGACCCCCAGACAGTGAACTACCTGAAGAACAGTATGTGCTTTTTACCACCCAGTCATCTCTCCAGTCCCTAAATATGTATTTCTGTAATGACAACTAAATACCTTTCAATGGTAATCAGTTGAATGAGGCACAGGCTCTCCTCAGCCCCCATCTAATGTCGTCCCCAGAGCTGGGACAAGCTGGGCAAGGGCCTGGCAATGTGGACTTAAGCAGGGTATGAGAAAAGAGCAGAGGGGAGTGGTGATGTGGTGGGAATATGCCTGGCTGCCCTGGCCACGTCGGGGTTTTGAATGCTCTTCCTATGAGCAGTAGGTAGGTTTAGGAGGCTTTTGAGCAGGGAACTGAACCAGTTAGGGCTGCTTCGGAAGAAATGGGAAAAGGCTGAAGGCAGATCTTTTGAGAAGCTGTCTGAGGAGGAGGCCAAGCTGAGGGAGACTCATCTTTTTCTCTCCTCACTCAGAGCACTTGTTAAGAAGGAATGAGTGGCTGGGCATGGCTGTGCAGTTTTAATCCTAGCAGATACAGATCTGAGTTCTAGCTAGCCAGAAATACAAAGTTCCAGGCCAACCAAGGCTGCACATAATGAAACCTTGTCTTGAAAAACACGACAGAAAAAACAACAAAAGGGAAGGAATGGCCTCACGTGGGTGCTGTAGATGGGAAGGAGTAAAGAGCAGTCTGGCCTCAAGGAAATAGACATGCAATGCCCCAGTTGCAGGTCATCCTTCTGGTAGGCCAGCCTGGAGCAGGGGCGGAGGGCCTGACATCCTCACTGGAAATGTGTTGAGTTTTTCTGTGTGTGCCCTTGACTCCCCTGATGCCTTCCACTGCCCTAGATCCTGTGTGTGTGCTAGCCTCTGTTTGTGTCCAGCAGGCCTCCTGGACAAGACAATTCTAGTCTCAGTCCCCACAACCAGTTTACACAGTTGTTTTGCCACGTTTATGATTGGTATGGTTAGTGACATCAATATTTGGAGTAAAGCTCAAACCTGGAGAATAATATTAGGACACTCTTGCCATCTTGGGCTCTGTCATTCCTGTGCCTGGATCTTCCCTTAGCTCCGTCTTCAGCCCAGAACCTCAGGAGAGCTCAGGATGGGGAGGGACTCTTCTGCTTAAAGAGAGGAGCTTCACCCCCGAATCTGTAATCCCTGGAACAGATGGAGACTCCCTGCTGCCCCCCCCCACTCCAATCACTGCTGTTGCTCCAGGCCAGTCTTTGAGCCCAGTGGAAGTTCTGCCTTCTAACGCCTCTCTTTGGTTCGTTGTAGCCGGTTCAGTCGCTTCTGTCCCCTTCTACTGTATCTTTCCTGTGGTGTGGGAGAGTCTAAGGCTTATCTGGAAGAGATCAGGTTGGAGAAATAGAGTTAAATGTCAGAAATGCAGTCAGCAGGTTCAGGAAAGCTCGTGACCCCTGTGTCAGCCCAGTCAGACCAGCTTGGGTGTGGGCCTAGCGATGGGAACTGTTTACTGCTTTATGAGAATCTGGCTAATAGTGTGTAGGGGGCTGCTTAATGAAAAGGACAAGTCAGCACCTACCATTTGCCACACATTATTCTTTCTTACATTTTATTTATTAATTTTGTGTGCGTGTGTTTGGGCACACTGGTGCTGCAGCATATATGTGGAGGTTAGAGGTCACCAGTGGAGTCAGTTCTTTCCCTCACCATAGGGTTCTGGGGATTGAACTCAGGACCTCAGACTTGATGGCAGGCACTTTGTATTAAAAGGTCTGAGCTGGTCATACTGGTTCAAGTCTGTAATCCTAGCACTCAGGCTGAGGCAGGAAGCTCTCCAGTTCCAGAGAGAAATACCTATCTGTTAGGTATTTCAATTTAGATGGATGGGCCTCTCTGCAGATGCAAATAATTCCAACCAGACCAAATTAAGCCAAATTAAAAGATGTTTAATGAAATGTTTCCGGGGGAAGAGAGAAAAGGGGAGACCACGCAAAACCTGGAGACCACGTGTTCATTCTCTGGGGGGCTGTTTAAATAGCCTGTGGGAATGGTCTTGACCTTCCCTGGGGAGGGGTTACCGTTTGCTGGGCTTTCTTGACCCTCCCTGGGGAGGGGGCTTATTCTAGGAGCTGGGGTGAAGCTCCCAGCCAAGCAATCCGGACTTTTTGTAAAAGGGGTGTTAGGGAGCTGGGGTGATACTGTCGACCAAACACTATTTAGTGAGTTAGAGGCCAGCAAGACTGTCTCAAAACAAAATAAAGCAAAATAAAGCCAAACAACACCAAAACAACGCAAGAGTTTATGAACTCGACCCTTCACCTTGAGTCAAGACAGGGTCTGCTGTCCCTCTCCCTGCCTGTTTCTGAGCATTGAGTGACTGACTTGAGCCTGTTCCAGTCCTCACTGGCCGGTGGGAAGCCTGGACTCTTCTCCTTCCTTCTGCTTCTCCTTCCCCTTTCCCGAGCAGCAGCCATTTTCTCCTTTCTCCTTGAAGCACTTAAACTTTGTTAGGTTACCCAGCTCCTCAAGCAGGGAGGCTGGCCCCTGCCCCTCTGGGCAGCTGTAAAAGCAGGTGACCTCCTCGGCCCAGCCCCACCTTCAGCCTGGCTTCTACACTGAGTCACTCACCCAAGACCAAGGGCACCGGGACAGACTGCAGCACATCTGTCTGTTCATGCAGAGCCATGTGGGACCTGTCGGGCTGGGGACAGGATTGGGAAACCTGTTCTCTGCTGGAGATCAAATTTCCTTCAGATCACACCGCTGAGAGGCAGCACCCTGTCTGCTCTTCCCTTCGCCACAGAGAGCTGGCCCTGTGTTAATGTGGCCCCAGGTTGTCTTTCATCAGCGCAAACAGGCTCAGCTGAAGGAACCTGGTAGCAAAAGCTTTGGTCTCCAGTGGCAGACAGCCCTTTCTTTTCACAGTCCATGTGTTCATTCGACAGACATTTACTGAGTGCTGGTCATTTGCTGGGTCCTTTGGCACAGGGGACACCTGAACAGGCATGACTCCTTTTGATGGAAAACATGTGGAGCTGGGTATGGCTGTTATCCACTTGTATCCCAGAACTGTAAAGGCAAGAGGTCGGTGAATTCGAGGCCAACCTGCAGGACTCCTTGTGTTGAGAGAGAGAAGCAATAGATACGGCCGGGCCCTAGAGAGCAAAGGTGGGTGGTGTGAGATATGGGGAGCTGAGGAAAGACCGTAGCACATTGTGCTTTCTAAAAGGCAGAGATGCAAATGGATATGCTTGTGGATTATAATTTTCAAAGGTTTTAGTGCTTAGTGGAGACCATGTTGGTCAGCAGCTAGTGTGGAAAGACTGGCTGAAACATGGCTGTAAGCTGGTTGTAGGTCACAGGTAGAGCACTTGCCTGCTTCCGTAAGCCGGGTTCAATCCTGGCACCAAAAAAAGAAGAGAAACGCAACTAGAAGAGTCGAGAGCTAGTGCGTGTGGTTGGGCTCAGGTGGGGAGAGTAAGAGTCCAGAGCTGGTGTGTGTGGTTGGGCTCAGGTGGGGAGAGTTAGCCAGGCTCCCCTGCAAGGCTTGGACCAGTGCTTGTGCCTGACTCAGAGTGTGCTGCACAGTGCGTGTTCAGCAGACGGGTGCCGAATGAATGACTAGAGCTCTAATTCAGACAGAAAATGCCAGTGAGTTCCCATTTTTCTGGCTGGAGCTCCTGCATAGATGCTGTTGTTGCCAGCATCTATCCTGAAAAGAGGATTTGGAGGAGTTAAGTTGAAAAAAAAAAAGACTGAAGTCTGTTTCTTTGTTTGTTTGTTTTCTATGGTGGCTTGTTTATTTGTTTGGTTTTGGTTTTGGTTTTTTTGAGACAGGGTTTCTCTGTATCTTTGGGACCTGTCCTGCAATTACCTCTTTAGACCAGACTGACATCGAACTCCCAGAGACCCAGCCTGTGTCTGCCTCCCAAGTGCTGGGATTAAAGGCGTGCACCACCACAGCCTGGCTTTGTTTTGTTTTTCAAGACAGTCTCTTACTACGTAGTCTGTTATGGTAAAAATAAAATGGCGCTGTTCCCTGTGGTAAAACGCTGCTGCAGTTCCCCTAGCGGCCCATAGGCCTTGAGGGCCAGTGGGTCCCAGGCAGGGAGCTGCGAGGCAGGTGAGAGAGACAGAAAAAGTGGGTGTTTATTTAGTGGGTTATGGAGGGGAAAGGGAAATGGGGTAAGGGGAGAAGGAGGAAGAACAGAGGGGAAGGCAGGGCACGGCAGAAGCTCCTCGAGGTTCAGGAGAGAGGAAAGGAAAGAACTCAGGCTGGAAGGAAGATCTGTTTGCCTCAGTGGAAGGAGGAAGGTGTGGGCAGGTTTGTCTCTTAAAGGGACAAGACAGATCATTACATTGTCTGTCCTGGAACTTGTAGACCAGGCTGGCACAGAGATCCACCTGCCTCTGCCTCTATGCCAGCCCTTTTTGTTGTTTGTTTGTTTGTTTGGGGTTTATTTTTATGAGTTTTAATTATGTGTAGATGTACGGTTACGGTAGCCAGAGGTGTTTACATCCCCTGGAACTGAAATTACAATTGTGAACCACCTGATGTGGGTTCTGGGCACAAGTCATCTCTCCAGGTCCAAATCATGCTAAATTTAGCCAGAGGTGGTGACACATGCCTGTAATTCCCTACACTTGGAAGAGGCAGGCAGATCTCTGAGTTCAAAGCCAGCCCAATTTATGGAGCATTCCAGACCTTGTCTCTAGTTAATTAATAAGCATACTAAATTTATCAGTTATCTGGAAATTCTTTTGACATACTGTTTTGGTTTCTGATTTGATGCTTTTAGAAAATAGAGGATTAAACTGGTTTATTAGATGGCTTTGGAAAAAATAATTGTACAATTCAGGAGAGAATACAGGTCTGGCTTTGTTGAGGGTAAACACATTTATTCTAGCTTTACACTGATGGTTTGGTTTGGCTCTTGTCCCCTGTTGCCCCAGCTCCAGGCACTTGCTGTCTGAGTGCCAGGATCAAGGTGTCCCGAATGTGTTTAGCTACAGCATAGGTGAATGTTCTAAGAATTGATCTGGGGGTTTTATCTAATTAACAGAAGCCCTGCCTGGTAAATACATTTGGCTGTCTCTGGACCTTGGAGAGGCTGTCTGTTTATCGATTGCTGGATCATTTTGGCTGGATGGGAAGATATTAATGATGGCATCAGAGCAACCAAAACATCCTGCTCTCTTAATCAGTAAATATGTAAATGTCTTTGTGGCTTGCAGTGCATTGAAACAAAATCTTGATCCCAGACCAGCAGAGGTCAAGGCCTGAACAGCATCACTCTCTGTAATTTGATAGTTTGTGCTTCTTGAGGACTCCAGGTTTTTCATGTAACCCTCACGATGTCCTGAATGCTAGGACTTTGAAAGGCACCATGACATTATAGAAAGAATTCAAGAGTTGTAGAATAAGAGGGCCTGGGGTCTGCTTTTGTTATACTTACTAACCAGCTGGGTGACATTAACATGTCACAACCTTGCCAGCAACACAGCGCCTTCACAGATAATGACCCGAAAGTTAAGGGTTCTTAAGTAAATCTCTCGAAGCTCCCTTCTTGGGAAGTAGCCCTTCTTATCTAACAGACTAGGATGTCTGTGAGGCTCAAAGCCAGAGAGAGGTTCCCATTTCCTCTTAGGAAGCTGGCCAGCAGGACAAGCATTTCTGCCAGGCTCACTTGGAATCCACAGGTTCCTAAGGATAAACTGCCCCAGGACTACAGCATTCTCAGGCTCTCCTGCCTGTCTAGACCTGGCCGTGCCTCATTGCCCACCTCAAGCTCTTCCTCCAGAAAACTCACCCTGGCTAATAACAGCATTGTTCATTGGCTGTGAACCCCAGTGTGTTACAGAATAAACTGTTACATGCATTTTCCATATGAGAAACTCAGTGCTTACACAGACTCCATTCCTTCTGGTTGCCTCCCAGCCAGTGTACACTTGTGATCTACACTAAGGCCCACACACATCCACAGCCTGTGTTTTTCCCCAGTAGCTCATATTGAATATAATTATTATTATATTGAATATATAATTCTTATCAAATTATATAGACCTTAAAGGCTAAGTGATTCACTTCCTTACCCTTTTTTTCTCCAGTTGCATGTGTTTTTCTTCACCTGGCTGGGACCCTATCTGAGTATGCTCAATGGTAGCTTCTGCCTCCACCTTAGCAGGTCGCATTGGCTGTCTGAGCGCTCCAAAGGAACAGAGTATAGAGTCTGGCCTGTTGATTGATTGGTTGATTAAAGTACTGTTTTTTCTCCAAAGACTACCCAGTAGGAGAGCACAGCCCTGGGCAGCAGCTGGACCAGGAGTCTCCATTCATGTGGATGGGAGGCCCTGCCAGCGTGCATAAGAATCCTTTCTGTGGCTGGTCTCAAACTTCCATCTCAATGGCCTTTTGTCTGGGGTTAGCACCCTGGCTAACCTCCCCAGAGAGCTGTGTGTTTGACCAGGCTTTGCAGAGGAACAGTGAGCAGGGACGGGTGGTAAAGTACAGTTAGAGGAGACACCTGGAGTTCCGGGAGTCGGAATACAGCAAGAGGACAACATCTCCTCTTAGGCTGGTGAGTGCCTGGGTCAGCCAGGATTTTAGGCTCATTTATCCTGTCCCTAAGCTTTGGTGCTCTGTGTTCCTGAAGAAGAAGTAGATTTTGATTAAACAAGCATCTGCTCATCCACTTTGTCTTTCTCTTTCCCTCTCTCTTTAAATATAACTATGTATCAGAAAATTCACCCCTTTAGCATGTAAAATTCAGTAGCTTTTAATACATTTATAAGATAGGACAGTTAACTGGTCTAACTCTAGAGCATCTCATCATCCCACCCTTCCTGCCCTGCAGGCCCTGGCACCCTCTAGTCTGTTTCCTGTCGCTTTGGATTTGCCCATTCTGGACACGTTACATGAATGAGACCCCACAGTCTGGATTTTATTTCTAACTTCTTCAGCTCAGCTGCACTTTCCAGTGTTCTCGTGTGTCGCAGCACAGTGTCGCTATTCCGTGCCTTTTTGATTAATTCATCTGTCAGTTGACAGACACGTTTTCACAGTGTGAAAATGATTAACAGTTAGGTTATTATGAACAAGGCCCATGTTGTCCTTTTAAATTTTTTTCTAACTACATTAATCTCTTTATTCTTTAAACATTGTTTTCCAACAGTAGCTATTTCCGTGATGAAATGGGTAGCCTTCCCATAACACTTGACACAGCGAGCTTGCCACTACGTGCTAGCCCTTCGTGTGGCTGCAGCTCCGTCCTCCAGGACTGTTCACGAGACTCCCTTTCCTTGTGATGAGAAAGTGCTACTAGGAGGCAGATCCTCGGGGACCGTGTCATACTACCTAAGTCTGACTCCTAAGCCATGGTTTCAAGTTTCTGTATCCTGGCTCTTTCTAATGAAAAGGCTGTGAACCTTTGGTTCTCCCTGGACTCCAGTGTTGCACTGTTGTCATTGTGAGAGGGTATGCTTCTGTTCCCCTCTCTAGAGCCTACGTTGGCTTTCTTGCCCCTGTCTCACTGGATTCCTGTGATCTCTTAAGCTTTGGTCAGGACAGCTGGCACTCTGTAAACATTCGATTACATCTGTTTGCTTAGCTTGGTTTGGGGCAGAGGCCCAGCCACTGCAGACACTGATGTGTGTATGAGGTTGGTGGTAGTGAGGAGACAGATGGGCTGGGGGCGTTCTCATATCAAGACCAGAAGAGTTTTGTTTCGTTTTGTTTTTTTCAGGGGAGAAGCCTAAGAAATGGAACTAGTCTCAGTGTCTCCAACCTGTAAATCACCTCACTGGAGGTCTCTGCTTTATCTGTCTGCCGCCTACAGTCCTATCATACAGCGGGAGTGTGCTGTCCCATGGCTGCATGTAGAAAGAACAGGCGCTGTGCTGTGGGGAGCAGAGTAAGGGCTACAGTTCCAAGCTGCCACTTACGGCCTCGGGATCTGGTCACTGGTGAGACGGGGCTCTCTTTTCTAGTTCAGAATTAAGTGAGATGGTAGATGTCGAGTGTCAGGCACCGGTCAGACAGGAAAGAGTAGCCATGGAACTCCACTGTTTGAGTCCTGGCTACCAGGACACGGAGGCAGGAGAATCACAGATGCAGGCCTGCCTGGACTACAGCATAAGTTAGCTCCTAGGCAGTTTGGACATCTGTTGGAAAGTGAAAAAGGCTGGGGGACGTGGCTGAATAATTGAATGCCACTACTCTTCTTAAAGGCCCTGGGTTTAGTTCTCAGCACCCACATCAGGCAGCTCACAACCACCTGTAACTTCAGTTCTCGGGGATCCGATGCTGTCTTCTGGCCATGTGGACTCAGACACACACATTTACAAATAAATAAATAAATAAATAAATAAATAAATAAATAAATGTGTAAGCAATGCTAGGAGTATAGCTCAGTGATTGAGTGTGTACCGGGCATGCAGGAGGCCTGAGTTCAATCTCCAGTACTGAAAAACAAAAACGCTATTCAAGAGTTTGCCAAAATGTTATTGCTGCTGTCCTGTACAGACGTCTTAGAGGACTCACGATAATTAATGCATTATTCAGGTTTGGGGGATCTGTCCATTACCCCTTTTCCAAACTCAAACTGAGCTCTCTCACACGAGCAAGGTCTATGTCTGTCCATTGCAGGCCCTCAATCCCAGCTGTTTGTGAGTTCTGTTGTTGAGTGAGGAAGGCCGACCCTTTGCTGTCCCCTGCGGGTAGGGGCAGGTTTTATGGTTAGCTTTTCTCCTCAGTGAAAATCACTTGTGGACCTACATAGAACTTGACAGTAGTGGTTCAGTTGCCAGTCCACTTTGAAGTGGTAGATCCACTACTGTTCTCACTGCTGAACTGCGGCAAGCTTCCTAGCAAACACTTGCAATCCAGAGTCCTGCTTTGGGGCCAGTAGGTGGCACTCATAACCCTTTCCCACTCCTCAGCTGTCTGGACTAAGGCAGCTCTGTAGCCCTGCACCGAGGTCACATGAGGGTGTCCTGGGTCACTCCTCTCCCTCACTTACTGTATTTTCATATTTCACTCCATTTCAGCCAGGCACATCTCCCTGGGAGTGCAGAGGTGATGCCTTAGGGGATCCCAGGAGATCATTAGAGGAATCCTAGCTTCTGCCTATCCCCTGTAACAGAAGCTCTCTGCATCCCGAAAATCATTCCTGTTGCACTGTTGCCTCGACCTCCACTCACATGGTTTGTGTTTTAGCTGTTTGCCAAGCATGTGTCTGTCCAGCTGCCTAGAAACCTGGATCAGCATGCGCTCAGAGTCCTGCAGTCATCAGTCCTCAGGGAGAGTGCGCAGTGCTGAATGAGGGAGTGTACCTCAAAGCTGATGGGAAATACAAACTGCCAGTATTGTGAAGATGACTGAAGTTGAAGGACTGTGCTAGATGACACAATAGACACAGTGTTTGATTTTTCTATGATTCTGTCTTCCGTTCGGATCACAGGGCTAGGATGCTGTGGAAACTGTAGATGGTTGAATGCAGGCAGAATAGGAGGTCAAAAGCTCCTTCTGTTCTATCAGTTGATTCTGGGATCCTTCATGGGTCCCCCGACATGCAGATACTCAAGCCCTTTATGTATTAAGTCATAGTATTAACATAAAACCTACACATATATTATATATTCTTATATAATTAAACCATATCCAGATTGCTTATATATGACTTGGTGTAAATGTTGTGCATATGATCGTCATACTCTATACTGTTTAAGAAATAATGATAACAAAAATGTCTGTATATGTTCAATATAGATGCAGGGGTTGTTTTTAGTTTCTGAATTTTTGAGTATTTTTGGTCTGCACTTGGTTGATTCTCATTGAGACTTTGTCCTTTATGGCTGGTGATTCTGTAGAAGTCTGTTGTTGTTCCAAGACCGATATACATGCTGAAGTATTTGGAGTTAAGGGGCATAATGTCTGAAATTAATTCTCACGTAGGGAAGTAAAATGTATTAGCAATAGGAACCAAGTGAATCAAAGCGTAAAGTGGATACTTGTGAAGGAGTTTTTGATGTTATTTTTGTAACTGGTTTCTAAGTTTAACAATAGCAATCTGTGCACATCAGTATATAATAATTATATGTAAAGAATAGGATGGCAACCCGGCATTGGGCTTTATTTTGTTAAACCAGTGAGTATCATTTAGGATGTGGATCAACTCCTTCAGCATTTGCCTTTGAAACGCCATGCACATTCACATATGGGCACTCTTGTTAGGTTCTGGCAGGTTAGCTGGACCTGCAATGGGCACACAGCCTGACAGAGACAGGCTCCTTTCTGGGTCAGTCTTTTCCAAGAGAGGCCTTGTGAACCTGCTCATCTTTGTGCTTAAAGTTTGGACTGTTGATTCTGCAGGGCATTCATTAGGTTCCAGAAACTAACTGTAGTAGGAAAGAACCAGGGGTGAAGTATACAGATTCACTTCATCAAAGTTAGAGGTGCGGTACACATGCCAGTCCGTTTGCTCTTGCTGTTCGTTTGCTCTCCTGAGACTGGCCTGGTATAAGAGTGCTGGGCACTTGGGAGCAAGGACACCTAGAGGGCTTCCTAGAGGAGGGGACCTGAGCTGAGCTTTAGAGGCTGGTGCTCTAATGGCCAGTGTAAGAGGCCCTGTGCCTGTGCCTGTGCCTGTGCAGTCAGAGCGTCAGACCCTTGCCTTGAAATCTGTAGGCCCAGGCTGGGTTCCAAGAACATCCTTTGCTGCCCTGTGCCTGTGCCTGTGCAGTCAGAGCGTCAGACCCTTGCCTTGAAATCTGTAGGCCCAGGCTGGGTTCCAAGAACATCCTTTGCTGCCCTCCCCCACCTCCCCATCTCTGGCTGGCTGGGAGATAAGGCACAGATGGAAGCTGCCTGGGGATTCTAGCCCCAGGCGCCTTGCCTCTGCTCAGACAGAGGGCCTGGTGCTGTTATTACTGTAAACAGGGCCTTCTGGGCATCTACAACCAGGGTCCTGTTGCCCAGATAGTGATCGTGATTGGGTCTGCATGGCTCAGTGCTCCCATGCAGGTGGGACAGGGCTTCCCATTCTTCAGCCCCTCCCAGCTGCAGCTGAGGGCCAGTTCCTGCAAAGGATCCGGAAATCAGTTGGAACAATGCATGATTGAAGTTCACTAGCCGCTTTGTATTGATTGGTCATAAAGAAAAAGGAAGAAAAGTGAAGTGGTCTCTCCTTTCCCTGTGAAGAGCTAGTTAATCAGAATGACTTAAACCTGCCACTGCCTGCCCAGGCCGTCTTCCCTTCCACAGTCAGCAACCCTAAGGGACTGGCTTGTCTTTGGACACCTCACACTGTGTCAAATCTGCTGGGATCCACTCCTCAGCTTTCATTTTATAGTTTAGATTTGTTTATCTTTATGTGCGTGATGTTTTGCCTGTGTACATGTGTGTGCACTGTGTGTGACCGATGCTCATGGGAGTCAGAAGAGGATGGAGAATCTTCTGGAAATGGAGTTACAGGATTGTTGGAGCCTCTGCGTGGGTTCTGGGAATCAAACCAGGTCCTCTGTGAGAAGTTTCTGCACCCCAATAAACTTCTCTGCCAAAGCAGTAATCCGAATCAGATCAGATCAAACCAAATTAGAAAAAGCCCAGGTTTAATGGATACCAATGCTCCCAGATGGCTTTCCCAGGCCCCCAGAGAGGAGCCAGGAAGGAAGACCCGAAAATCATGTGTTTGTTCCCTGGGGTGCAGTTTAAATACCCTGTGGGAGTGATCTTGAGCATCTCTGGGTAGGGATCATGGATTGGCGGGCTTTCTCAGGGATGGAGTCTGGACTGAGGCAACTCCCAGGGGAGGGGACTTGGGATGGAATTTCCACCCAAACATTCTAGGCTCTTTGGATATATGGATGCCAGGGTCTGGGGTGACACTTCCAACCAAACATCCCAGACTCTTTGGTTACAGGGGCACCCGCTCAAGTCTGGTTACTTCCTGTGGGTATGGGGTGATGTAAGGGAGGGGAGAGTTGGGAGTTGGTTCACACTCAGGGGAGGTGTAGCTGGAGAGGCATCCAGTTGACTGCCATCCTGGAGACCTCAGGCATCTGTTCCTTGAGGAAGATGAGAAGACAGGTTGCTAGGAGAAAAAATAGATTGTTTTTATCGGCCCTGTGATGGGAAGGGTCATTAAGGCCCAGAAAGAATGGGACAGAGAAGAGCCCCATTGCACAGAGAGGCACGGGTGAATGAATGAGAGGAGAGCACACATGCCCTTTAAAACCAGATTTTAGCTGCTGGGTAGGTGCCCATTTGAGCCAGGAGAGATGGTACCAGCGGCTGAGTCCCAGGAGCTGGTGATGATATCTGGATGCCCAAGATATCTGTAAAATATGCTTGAAAATGGTGGGGTCAGAATAGGCTCTGGAGACAGTTTTCACAAGACCAGATTTCTTGATACAACAGCAAAACTTTTCCCAGGAACTTGCAGATATCTATAAGACAGCTGGAACAGATTTACATCCTGGTGTCATAGCAAAAGGCTATGGCTTTAGGTTAAAAGGCATGAATATTTTAGAAGACAATTAAAGGAAATTGGAAACTCTGAACCTCTGAAGATATATCTGAAGCCTGTGGACTACGAAGCCTGTGTAAGAGGCATACCTGTCTGTATTTTTAGTAGGAAACTTAACAAATGAAGTAATGAGCTATCAGTATCCTAAGCCATTAAATGCCGTCAGACAGATCTGAGAGGGATAAGTAGATGAGCAGAAGTGAGACAGCTCTTTTAGCTATGCAGGCAATTCAAGTCTCTCCATGATCTTTGACAAACACCAGTCTTAGAAGCAGCAGTAGCCTTTAGCTGACAGGAGGCCTGACAGATTTTCCTGTGGTGATAGGGTTCAGTCTACCTATCTTGGCAAGATGAGACATTCAATCCCCTGGTGTAGTGCCCAGTATACTGGTGAGGTGGAAGACATGCTGTGTGAGTGGCTTTGCCATACCCAAAGGCAAGCCTCCAGGGCAGAAGGTCTTCTGTAACCATGCATCTTCTTGGAGGAGCTATAGGATGTTGTAGGAACTGTCATGTCTCTGTCATAAGAAGCTCCTTTGTTAAATGCCATACTATTCTCAGATCTGTAGAGGCACTTGAGAATCAGTACCATTTACTGTCAGGTATATCCAAATTAGACATGTAAGTTAAATTTAGACATATAGTTTATAGTCTGTAAACATAGTTTATAGACATCAGTTACAGCTTATCAATGCTAGTAGAGGCAAGACGATTAGAAGGAATATTTTAGTAAGTCAAAGAATATTGGAGGTGGACTGCCTCCTTGGTGGGTCCAGCACACATGGGTGTTCAAGACCTGGTTTTTCTGTAGCTTTGGAGCCTGTCCTGGAACTAGCTCTTGTAGACCAGACTGGCCCTGAACTCACAGAGATCCACCTGCCTCTGCCTTCCTACTGCTGGGATTAAAGGTTTACACCACCATCCTGCTTACACATGGGGATTCTTACCAAAGATGGCACTGAGTTTTTTGTTTTGACTTCAACCAAAAATGGCGACTATTCCACGTGTTTGTATTTTTCCAGAGCTGTTGTAATCTGGAGTTACAAGTTTTACAGATTTTAAAACAGGTGCACACACACACAGAGACATAAGACCATACCATGGCCACATTATTTACACATATATATAAGCAGACAGATGAACAAAACTTTTTCCAGGAAACTGTGTCAGCTGACCAACCTAAAAATTTTGGAGTAGGCTGTAGAAACCAGGCAAGCACGTAGGTGCTTGAGGACAGAACATTTATGCAGCTCCGGGTGGGAGAGAACGGATCCATTGCAGAGAGAATCCCAGTGTGACCAGATCACATGCCAGGAATGCAGACAAACAGCAAACAATGAAAGAAGCGAGAGGGGGTGGGGGAGCAGGAGCACAGTATTCATAAACCATGGGTATATGGGGGGCTTGTTTACTTGTTCCCATGTTGGCAAAAAAAAAATTTTAGGCGTCAAGGACATATGGTATCAGATAGTCCCAATTTAAAAAGGTTTTGTAAAAGGGTGTTTGGGGATCAGGACTCAAATTGTAGGTCCCCTTCTTGCAAGTCTATGCGGGGACCCATAGCCTGATGCAATGGATAGACCCTAAGTCTTTGGGTCAGAAAAACAGAGGGGTATGAAAAATTCTCTCAGCCGGGTGGTGGTGGTGCACGCCTTTAATCCACTCGGGAGGCAGAGGCAGGTGGATCTCTGTTTGTTCGAGACCGGCCTGGTCTACAAGAGCTAGTTCCAGGACAGGCTTCAAAACCACAGAGAAACCCTGTCTCGGAAAAAAAAAAAAAAAAAAGTCTCAAAGAGGACATCTCCTGAAAAAGGGATATTTTAGAATATCCCACGGGACAAGGCAGGTACTTCTCCTGGTAAGGTCGGGAGCCTGGCATGGCGTCTTTTCACAGGACAGCCTGAAAATTGAATGAGACCCTGGGCCTCTAAAGGCAATGACTTAGACGAAGCCAATCTTAGCCTGGTGCAGAGCAGGTGAGGGGAGAAGGGTGTTTTCCCTCCACGTGGCCCCGGGCCATCTCAGTGGGACCTCCAGATGAAAAGTTTCTGCACCCCAGTACACTTCTCCCAAACACTCTGCAAGAACAGCATGTGCCCATAAAGCTGAGCCATCTCTGCTGCCCCAGATGCTATCTATAGCAGTGATTGGGACTTTAGAGAGTTCATTCAGTTCTGTTTTCCTGTAGAGAAAATTAAGGCTCACAAGGGTAGATGAGTCCTGAACAACATATCAAGTACCTGACAGAGCCATGACTAGAGCCCATCAGCCCTCCAGGCCTTGTCCCCAAATGTCCCCAGCCACTCCTGAATCTGAGGTGCCCTGGCGTATTTATACGCACCAGCTTAAGTACTTTGAAAAAGACCGTTAGGCCACACGTCTTCCACCACATGACAGAAATATTTATTGGTGGCGGATTGCTATTTGCGGGTTCTATAGAGAATGCCCATGTGCTGACTGCCAGGGCAGGAACAGGGGACAGATGAAGACAAGACAGCCAACTGTGACTGTTCGATACAGATTAGCAGTAGGGCCATTTTAGGGAACCCTGAAAGGATGAACCTAATTCGGTTAAGAAGACAGTGGGAACTGCTGTGATTGCTGCTGTGAAAACGCTAAGGACTGTTGGAGTGGAAAGTAACCCGCTCCTCTCCTGCGCCTGCCAGAAGTGGCCATGTCACCTCCTGGTCTTTGGCCTGCTGGCCTCTCCCACATTCTTGGTTGCTAGAGGAGACTGTGTTTTTCTTCATGGCACTTGGGCTCTGCTATTGACTGCCTTTACCTGAGAATTTTAGACTGTTTCGAGACAGGATTTCTCTGTGTAACCCTGCTGTCCTGGAACTCACCCTGTAGATTAGGCTGGCCTTGAACTCAGAGACTGGCCTACCTCTGCCTCCCAAATGCTGGGATTAAAGGCGTGTGCCACCACTGTTCTGTGGCAGTT
Source organism: Microtus ochrogaster (assembly GCF_000317375.1). Taxonomy (NCBI): domain Eukaryota; kingdom Metazoa; phylum Chordata; class Mammalia; order Rodentia; family Cricetidae; genus Microtus; species Microtus ochrogaster. Next base: position 1,503,497 of record NW_004949139.1, read on the forward strand.
TATTTTCTGCCCACCAATACTTGCTAAATTTTCCTATGACATCTTAATTTACTTAGGACATCAGGTGTGGTAGCGGGGACCCTTGTCCACTGAGCCATTCACCCCCCCATCACTAATGTAAAATGGGCAATGATGCTAATAATATAAGCAAGTTGTATGCCAAGTATTTTAGCCATCATGACTTACTATCTCCTGATGACACCCCTGTGTGTGACATGCAGGGAAGCTGGTGGAAGACTTTTTCTTGTTATAGCCCTGACCCTTGAGATCGTGGCACTCCTGCCCCAGCTTTCTAAGTACAGGCCCAGGTTCAGTTCATTCTCCCACGGATAAAGACGGAGCGCAGGAACAGAGAGGTCACGGCTCACATTTATCCTGCAGTGGCCGTGGCCATGGCTGTATCTGAACTGAGATTTTTTTCTACTTTGTATGCCCTGGGAGCTGTGCAAGAGCAGGGATCCACTCCTATTGCTGCTGTGGTTTCCTGTCCACTACCCGGAGCCGTTCCCACCACTGTCCTGCCAAGCAGGAGAGTTAGTTCATTAGGTAGGGCTAGCCATAAGTCTAGAGTGAGCCCAGGAAAGCCTGCCGTGCCCACTCCCTCCCCAGCATGACTACGTGGGCTGCTCTGCCCTGACTGGCAGCCTGCATTAAGCATTCTGCTCATCATCTCAGGGATGATGGAATCCTAACCTTTACAGAGACACCGCGCTCTGTCACAAGCATTGCTCTTTTTAAAAGAGATTAATTCACTTGCCGCATTTTGTCCATTGGTGAAAATCACAGGGGGGGAGAGCAAGGGTGGCTTTCTCTGATCTCAGAGGCCCTTTTAGCCACTCTCAGCAGGCAGTCATTGCCCCACCCCACCCCCAGCTGGCTCAGGACTTTGAAATGAGTGCCTGCTGGGCATTCACTTGTGAAACCACAAAATGAAATAGGGAGATCTGGTTAGTGAGGTCCTAACTTTGGGGACTGCTCTACCCCCCCGGGGGGGATGACTCGGTGTACTCCCCACCCCTGCTTCAGTGCTACAAGAGAAAAAGTCTGTGGTTAGGTTTGTTGTGGTGCTAGTGAGGTTAGCTGTCTCAGTTTACCGGGTACATCACTCTTTACAGAGACCCACAGTATAGTACGTCTCTCAATCGTGACGGTCACCTTGCATGAGAGGTTAGCATTGTCTCCTTCACAGCAGGTGAATGCAGAGCCTGACTCTAGAACCAGGACCCTTGCTCTCTCCCATCACACCCTGGCCCCAAGAGTGCAAAGACTGATGGTCAGTCAAGAGCTGGGCTCACTAAGAACACCACGGGTTACTCTCCTGGGACTGAGGGGGTTTGCAAAACCCTGCTCTACTATACGTCCTTACCGTCCTCGCTGAAGCTCAGTGAGAGGCTGTGACTGCTTAGGGTGTTAAGATAGTAGGTAACAGAGCTTAGAGCTAGATGAAGGGCTTCTGACAGCACTGTATTGCTGTGTTATTGTTGAGACAAAGTACATCTCAGGCTGGTCTTGAACTTGCAACAATTCTGCTGCTTTGGTCTCCCAATGAGAGGTATGTACTACCATGCTGGACTGGCCTTATATTGTTTCACTAAAATGTTAACTAGTCAAAAGGATACCCCCTCTGCCAAGAGTTTCTTCTAAAAACTAACCAAAACCTTCACAGAAAAGACAGTCCCATATTTATAAGTATTTTAAAGCCGGGCGGTCGTGGCACACGCCTTTAATCCCAGCATTCGGGAGGCAGAGACAGGCGGATCTCTGTGAGTTCGAGGCCAGCCTGGTCTACAAGAGCTAGTTCCAGGACAGGAACCAAAACCTACGGAGAAACCCTGTCTCGAAAAATCAAAAAAAAAAAAAAAGTATTTTAAAATTGTTCATCATCACACATTAAAAGCAGCAATATATCCTTTGCACCCCTTAGACCTATAATCCCAGCATGCAGGAAACTGAGATAGGAGCTTCATGAGTCAAGGCCAGCCTGGGCTGATTATCAAGTTCAAGGCTGGCATAGGCAGCATAGTAAACCTTGTTTCCAAAAGAACAAACAAAGACCAAGTCGCCCTATAGTGATATTTCATTTGTATTTTAATAAGTAAAGCTTGCCTAAAGTTCAGAGAGTAAAACAGCCACACTGATCAGCCTTAGAGACCAGACAGTGGTGACACACACCTTTAATCCCAGTAGCCACACTAGTTTGCCATAGAAACCAAGCGGTAGTGGTGCACACCTTTAATCCCAGCACTAGAGAAGAATCTAAGATGGGACAAGACAGTTCTCACACACAGTCTCGTTCTGAGATTCTGGAGGCAGGATCATCATCTTGAACTGAGGTAGAGGTAAGAGCCAATGGCTGGCTTTTTTGCTATTCTGATCTTTAGATTGACCCCAATATGTTGTCTCTGGGTTATTAATCATGCTTCAAAACCTAGTATTGCCAGGTGTTGCAAGAAGAGACGTGCACAGAGCACCCCGTCCTGCTGGTATGAAGGTCTGTAGAGCAGTCGTTATCCTGGAGGATGCTGGCAATTTATTCACATCACACACATGCATGCCTCATGCCCCAGAGGTCCTATTCCCAAGGCAATGGTAATATAGGTTCCAGGAAACATGGGAGAGGATGTTCTTTGAGCATTGTTTTTGGTGGCTACCTGAGTCTGGGTGTCCCTGGGAGAGGGTAGAGAAGAATGTGATGAATTATTCTGGTCCCCTGTTCCTTTCATGGCCATGGATGTTAAAGAACCTAAGAACTCTAGGCATACATTATTTGTGTGGGGGAAAAAAATCTTGTTTTGCACAAACCATGTGGTGTCATTGAAACATTCGGCTCTGAAGCTTAAAGTGTAGATGAAGTTCTCACCCTCACTGTGATTGTGAAGGAAGCTTCAGTCCAGATAGGATGGAAGATCGGGATAGGATGGAGAAAATTTTGTGCCCTTTGCTTGTATGGACATCTGCCTAGTGGATGGACCTTGGGGGGGGGGGGCTTGAACTCGTGGAGAACCTCCTGCCTAGGCCTGAGGATTACCACCTGCCTGGCTGAATTGAATTCTTGATTTTATCTTCCTTTAGTGGCACTATGATCTTTGATTTCCTGAGTTGTCCTAAAGCAGACCCCACATCTTCTTACCCACATCTAGAGTGTACTGAAGGACCCTGCCATTGGTTGGCTGAAATAGTTTATCTTTGCCTTTTGTGTTCTGTGAAGAGGGGTGCTGTGTGGAGGTAGGCCGATGAGACGAGATGAGGAGAGACCATCTGTGGGTAATGGAGAGAGTCTATGCCAGCCTTTCACAAGTCATTTTCCCTCCTGTCTCCTCCTCCATTACAAGAGTTTCTCTCTGCTCCTTCAGCTTGTGAAGAGTAAATAAACTCAGGAATAAGAAGTTCCAAGAGGC
>NW_004949139.1:1507049-1522329 GCF_000317375.1 Microtus ochrogaster
AAAAAAAAAAAAAAAAAAAAAGTTCCAAGAGGACAGGCTAAGTAAGGCATGGCTTTGTTCATTTGTCTCTGCCTCAGTTATAGGGAACAGGACCCAGAGCTCAGATTTATAATGATGTACTTTAGAACTTGGATTTGTTGGTTTACTTGACAATCAAGGGACTCCTATATGCTAAGCATCTGGCTTGTAGATCCCAATAGGTCTGTATGGGCTATAATAGGAACTTAGCATTTCTGAAATTCTTTCCATCTTTCTTTGGGTTGAAGGGTTTGTATTTTCCAAATAGCCATGATAAAATTAATAGAGTTGAGGAATGTTAGGTCCTCAGTGCTAAACACTGGGAACTTAAGGGAGAGGGTGTGGGCACCAGGTTTATATCACCTGACCTAGAGGCAAGATTTCAACGTAGCAAAGGGGCTGAGAGGCTCTTGGGCCAAGGAAGTAGGGGTGTCATAGTATCACTATTAAGATAGAGAAGGCAGGGGTGTCATAGTATCACTATTAAGATAGAGAAGGCAGAGGTGTCATAGTATCACTATTAAGATAGAGAAGGCAGGGGTGTCATAGTATCACTATTAAGATAGAGAAGGCAGAGGTGTCATAGTATCACTATTAAGATAGAGAAGGCAGGGGTGTCATAGTATCACTATTAAGATAGAGAAGGCAGAATCTTTTTCAGAAGGCTCTGGAGAATGACAGTATGGAACTGTGCAAAGGATGACGCTGGTGAGAGGAGTGATCTGAGCTGGAACTGGGGTTAGAACTCAAAGGACTTGTGTCCAGATTCATGCTCCTGCATATTTGTGTTTGTTCTCTGCTCTCTTGAGTTAGTGTTCTCACTGTGTTGTCCAGGCTGCTTTGCACTCTATGTCCTAGGTTTTTTCTGCTTGTTTCCACTCCTGTCCATGATAAGCTGACAATATTCTTCTGTGTTTTGTCAGGCTGTTGTCAGAAGGTGCAGATGTCAACACAAGGCACAAACTTGGCTGGACAGCACTGATGGTGGCAGCCATCAGCCGAAATGACAGGTAAGAATCTCCTTCCATCCAGGGCCACCTCCCTGGCTGCTCGGCCACCCTTGCTGCCCCTGCCATCTCTGCAGTCCCAGGTGCTGCATGGTGGATGTGGAGAACCACATGTGGTTTCAGATCATAGCAGTACCAGTCACTGGCTTTGTGGCCTTAGGCCAGTCACTGATGTTGTCATAGCAGCCACGTTTTTAAGAGCAGATTTTAAATGGTTCCACGCCTGTGAGTTTTCACTGTATTGAGAAGCTGTCCGTTACTGCCCTTATTGAGGGCTCTCCTAGTGAATTTTTCTTTGGAGGGTCTGGAAACTTCCATCCGTTCCTTCTGTTGGTGGCTGTGATGTTTTCCTACCTACTTTCCCCTTCATCAGGTTATAGCCATCATGTAAAGAAAACAGTAAGGACTGGAGAGCTAGCTCTGTCACTGAAGTGCGTGAGGACCATGTGTGAGCCTAGTGCACCAGTGGCTGAGCACTAGGGAGACTGCAAGGACAGACAAGTGGATCTCAGGGACTCTTTGGTCAGCCACTCTGAGTCAGAGTTCCAGGTTTGATGAGATGAGGACCCTGCCTCAAAAAGTCAAGTGGATTAGGCTAGGCTAGGCATGGAGGCAGTAACTGGTGGATCTCTGAATTTGAGGCTAGCCTGATCTACATAAACTCGTTCCAGGCCAGCCAGGGCTACATGAGACCCTGTCTCAGAACTTGAATAAACAAATAAATGAGTGGACCTAACATCTGCCTCTAGTCTACACACACATGGACATGTGCACAGGCACATGTGCATACACACGCAAAACACAGCAGACGTGGCATAGGCAACCACTTGTAGCTTCTTTTTTGTTTGCTTGTTTGATTTTTTTGTTTGCTTGTTTGTTTTTCAAGACAGGATTTCTCTGTATAGCCCTGACTGTTCTGTAACTCACTCTATAGACCTCAAACTCAGAGAGATCTGCCTGCTTCTGCCTCCCGAGTGCTGGAATTAAAGGCGTGCTCCACTGTGCCTTGCCTTATTTGTATTTTTCATGGCCACTGCACAAAATATATATTGTTATATTCATTTTACAGTTGAGAAAACTAAAGCCCAGAGAGGAAAGGTGTTTTCTCTAAAGCCATGTAGGCAGGCTAACCCGGCATGCATAGTGTGCATCTTATTCCGTGTCAGTCCTCCAGCCCCAGCTTTCTGGTTTCTGCCCCCGGATCTCCAGAAGTCTAGTGGGATGAAGTGTATACTCATCTAGCTCTCATTGTATGAAAGAAATTGTGCAACAAAAACAACAGCATATTTTTAGATTTTTTTTACCCAGTGCTGGGGATTGAACCTAGTGTGGCAGGCATGTGCGGCAGGCACCTTTGTAACATGGGGGACCAGGCCTGCTTGTTTGGGTTTCTGCCTCGCCCGGTACCCCACAACTGTTTAGCCCCAAAGAAAATCACACATAGGTCTCTATAAATTATAAGCTGATTGGCCCATTAGTTCTAGCCTCTCACTGGCTAACTCTCACATCTTGATTAACCCTTTTTCTGATCTATGTTAGCCATGTGGCTCAGTACCTTTTTCAGTGAGGCAGATCACATCCTGCTGCTCCCGTTATCTGGGCAGGAGTGGGAGGAATCAACTTCCTCCTTCTCAGAATTCTTCTGTTCTCATTGCATCATTTTTATTCCCTGTCTGGTTTTCCCACCTATATTTCCTGCCTGGCCAGTCAGCATTTATTCAAAACATGATTGACAGAATACAGACAATTCTCCCGCACCACGCCTTCCCATTGAGACATGCCAGCTTTTGAAGGGATGCTGTCAGAGAGCAGCTACTAAATTAATTGATGGAGGCACCACTTTTAATTCTCCTGTCAAGCAGGTCTTTAAGGCTATTATTGCTAGTTCTGACCACTTTGGAAGAATCTGAAACATGGAGAAAAACCACAAAACTGGGGTTTTTGAATTTTAGGCATTGATCTGCCTCAGATCACCTGGAGATCTTTCTTTAAAGATGTGGACATGTGCTGGTGGTGTGGCTCAGTGGTGGAGTGCTTGCCTGGTCCTGGATTCCATTTCTAGCATCACAGAACAAAACTAAAAAGATACTATATATACTTTGTTTTTGAGACAATTCAGTTGTGATTCTGTGTTTAAGTGTTTCTCCCCATGAGAAACACGTTCTAGTCTTTGAATTACCAAACCATGGGGAGTGGGACTGGAGAGATAGCTGAGCGGTTAAGAACTGGCTGCTCTGCCAGAGGACCCAGATTCAGTTCCCAGCAGCCACACAGCAGCTCACAACTGTCGGTAACTCCAGTTCCAGGGTATTTGGCACCCTCATAGAAATATGTAGACAAAATACGAGTGTACATAAAATAAAAATAATCTTTTATTTATTTATTTATTTATTTAGGATTTCTGCCTCCTCCCCGCCACCGCCTCCCATTTCCCTCCCCCTCCCCAGATCAAGTCCCTCTCCCTCATCAGCTTGAAGAGCAATCAGGGTTCCCTGACCTGTGGGAAGTCCAAAGACCACCCACCTCCATCCAGGTTTAGTAAGGTGAACATCCAAACTGCCTAGGCTCCCACAAAGCCAGTACGTGCAGTAGGATCAAAAACCCACTGCCATTGTTCTTGAGTTCTCAGTAGTCCTCATTGTCCGCTATGTTCAGCAAGTCCGGTTTTATCCCATGCTTTTTTCAGACCCAGGCCAGCTGGCCTTGGTGAATTCCCGAAAGAACATCCTCATTGTCTCAGTGTGTGGGTGCACCCCTCGCGGTCCTGAGTTCCTTGCTCGTGCTCCCTCTCCTTCTGCTCCTGATTTGGACCTTGAGATTTCAGTCCGGTGCTCCAATGTGGGTCTCTGTCTCTGTCTCCTTTCATCGCCTGATGAAGGTTAATATTCAGGAGGATGCGTATATGTTTGTCTTTGGATTCACCTTCTTATTTAGCTTCTCTAGGATTGCGAATTATAAGCTCAATGTCCTTTATTTATAGCTAGAAACCAAATATGAGTGTTTGGGTCTGGCTTACCTCACTCAGGATAGTGTTTTCTATTTCCATCCATTTGTATGCAAAATTCAAGAAGTCCTTGTTTTTTACTGCTGAGTAGTACTCTAATATGTATATATTCCATACTTTCTTCATTCATTCTTCCATTGAAGGGCATCTAGGTTGTTTCTAGGTTCTGGCTATTACAAACAATGCTGCTATGAACATAGTTGAACATATACTTTTGTTGTATGATAGGTATATTCCCAAGAGTGGTATTGCTGGGTCCAGGGGTAGGTTGATCCCGAATTTCCTGAGAAATCACCACACTGCTTTCCAGAGTGGTTGCACAAGTTTGCATTCCCACCAGCAATGGATGAGTGTACCCCTTTCTCCACAACCTCTCCAGCAAAGGCTATCATTGGTGTTTTTTATTTTAGCCATTCTGACATTTAGGTGTGAGATGGTATCTTAAAGTTGTCTTGATTTGCATTTCCCTGATCGCTAAGGAAGTTGAGCATGACCTTAAGTGTCTTTTGGCCTTTTTTGGTTTTTCGAGACAGGGTTTCTCTGTGGTTTTGGAGCCTGTCCTGGAACTAGCTCTTGTAGACCAGGCTGGTCTCGAACTCAGAGAGATCCAACTGTCTTTGCCTCCCAAGTGCTGGGATTAAAGGCGTGCGCCACCATCGCCTGGCTAATAAAAATAATCTTTAAAAACAAGTGGGGAGCTTATAATCTAATGTAGAGGAGTACAGGTACAGAGAGCAGGACAGCTGGGGATTGGGGTGCAGGAGCTACAAGGTGTGAGGGGAATGGGTGGAAGCAGAGTCCATGACTCACTGTTTCTTTGTATGTTTGTTTGTTTTGTTTTAATTTAATTTTTTTATATTTATTGAGCTCTACATTTTTCTCTGCTCCCTTTCCTGCCTCTCCCCTCTCCACTTCAATCCTCCCCCAAGGTCCCCATGCTCCCAATTTACTCAGGAGATCTTGTCTTTTTCTACTTTCTACTTCCCATGTAGATTAGATCTATGTAAGTCTCTCTTAGTGTCCTCATTGTTGTCTAAGTTCTCTGTGATTGTGGTTTGTAGGCTGGCTTTCTTTGCTTTATGTTTAAAAACCACCTATGAATGAGTACATGTGATAATTGTCTTTCTGTGTCTCGGTTACCCCACTCAAAATGGTGTTTTCTAGCTCCATCCATTTTCCTGCAAATTTTAAGATGTCATTATTTTTTTCTGCTGTGTAAATTTTTTTCTCCATTATGTAAATATACCACATTTTCCTTATCCATTCTTTGGTCAAGGGGCATTTAGATTGTTTCCAGGTTCTGGCTATGACAAACAAAGCTGCTATGAACATGTTCTTGTGTCATAATTGAGCATCCTTTGGTTATATACCCAAAAGTAATATTACTGGGTCTTGAGGAAGGTTGTTTTCTAATTTTCTGAGAAATCGCCACACTGACATCCAAAGCAGCTGTACCAGTTTGCATTCCCACCAGTAATGCAGAAGTGTTCCCTTTTTCCCACAACCTCTCTAGCATAAGTTGTCATCAGTGTTTTTGATCTTAGCCATTCTTTCAGGTGTAAGATGGAATCTCAGAGTTGTTTTGATTTGCATTTCTCTGATGACTAAGGATGTTGAACATTTCCTTAAGTGTCTTTCAGCCATTTTAGATTTCTCTGTTGAGAATTATCTGTTTAGGTCTGTACCCCATTTTTTTTATTGGATTATGTGATCTTTTGGTGTCCAATTTCTTTAATTCTTTGTATATGTTGGAGATCAGACCTCTGTCTGATGTGGGGTTAGTGAAGATCTTTTCCAATTCTGTAGGCTGTCATTTTGTCTTGATGACCGTGTCCTTTGCTTTACAGAAGCTTTTCAGTTTCAGGAGGTCCCATTTATTAATTGTTTCTCTCAGTGTCTGTGCTGCTGGGGTTTTATTTAGGAAGCAGTTCCGTGTACCAATGCGTACAAGTGCACTTCCCACTTTGTCTTCTATGAGGTTCGGTGTGGTTTATGTTGAGGTCTTTGATCCATTTGGACTTGAGTTTTGTGCATGGTGATAGATATGGGTGTATTTTCATTCTTATGTATGTTGATATCCAGTTATGCCAGCACCACTTGTTAAATATGCTTTCTTTTTTCCATTTGATATTTTTTGCTTCTTTGTCAAAAATCGGGTGTTGGAAGATGTGTGGTTTGACATCCGGGTCTTCTTTTCGGTTCCATTTATCCTCCTGTGTGTTCTTATGCCACTGTTTCTTATGAGTAAAAAAAAAATGTGTCTGCCTCAGGTTATGAATGGGAGTTGTTACTCTTTGGTGACCAAGGACACATGTCATCTCTGTATGCACAAGCACACATTATCACACACATTACTTTCCACCACTGATTCTACCTATACCCACCTACCCATTGTCTTGCCGAGTTTCCAGGTTTTTCCATATGTGGGGAAGACCCAGTGGTGAGGAAGCAGACGATGTTTCTTCTATGTGTGGTATTTTCAGAGTTGAGCATTCTTCTTAAGAACACTCTCAATTAGTGACCAGATTGCTGGAGAATGTGCTTTTGGGGACACTGCTCTCTGAATTTAATGGGGTTGATTTAACTGATGACTCTATCCTTCTCCAGGGCAGTAACAATTCAGTGATGCCTGCTGAGCAAAATGAGTGTTGGCTTTTTACCTACATGGCTTCTAAGATTATTACTAGTTGGCTTGGGTTTTTTGTTTGTTTGTTTTATCTTTGCGTGTGTGTGTGTGTGTGTGTGTGTGTGTGTGTGTGTATTTGTTCCACATTGGGCTTAGCCCTGACCTATCCCTTTCTGTTTTGTTTTTTAACTAATGCTTGAAATTGAACCTATAGTCTTCTTTTGGGATGGAGGTATGGGTTGAGATACGGTCTCATGTAGCCCAGACTGACTGAACTCCTGATCCTCCTACCTCAACCTCCTGAGTGTTGGGATTTAGTCATGTGCCACTTTGTTTTTTAAATATGGGTGGGTGAGACAGTTCTATACAAGCATGTGCATATGCGTGCAGGTGCACTCATTAATATATACACTTGCAGACACTAGAAGTCAGTGTTGAGCCGGGCGGTGATGACACATGCTTTTAATCCCAGCACTTGGGAGGCAGAAGACAGGTGGATTTCTGAGTTTGAGGCCATCCTGGTCTACATAGTGAGTTCCAGGACAGCCAGAGATTCACAGAGAAACCATGTCTCAGAAAACAAAAATGTTGGTGTTGGGTATCTTTCTGTATCACTCTCCATTGCATTTTTTGAAATGTAGCCTCTCACTGATGCCCTCTTGAGAAAGAGACCTGGTTAGTTGTCCTCATCAATTTATACCATGAAACCCAATATGGACAAGTTCAGCAGAACCACCAGGAATGGGCTGTCCATGCCTGCTTCAGCATTGCCGGGGCATAAACTTCATTCAGTCTCTTATTGAACTTGCTGATTTGGCTGCCTGACTGGCTAACAAGCCCCTGGACTCACCCGCCTCAGCTTCCTCCAGCACTGGAGTTATAGACATGGTCCCATACCCAGCTTTTACAGGGGTACCCAGATCCCCACTCTGGCCTCATGCCCACACAGGAAGCTCTGTTTACCCCCTGAGCCATTCAGGATGATCACTGGGTTCTTAAACATCCATTCCGTGCCCTCCTCTTCCTTCCATTATCCAAGTGGGACAACTTTTTATTGAAAATAGCATTGGTCTGGTTAGGTTATTTATTAATATCACAAAAGTTTGGGGTCCCTACTTTTGCTAGGTACTTGAAATAACATCAGTGATAAACAGATCTCTGTCATATACAATTCTTCTTATGGAAGTATGAAGGGAAAGCAGAGAGGCACCGCCCCTTCATTCAAGGCTGACAGCAGAGGACTTCCGCTTTCTTTAGATATCTGCAGCCTGTGGACCCAAAGAGAGCCAGTTCACCCTCAGGGCTCTAGAATACAATCTCCTCAAATCTTTAAGGCGCTTAACTGCTCACCAATTGGGATTTCTGAATGCATTTATTTTATTTAGTTTTGAATAATAAATGCAGTGTCATCACAGAAGCTTAATTTAAGATTTACTCCTTTATTTATAAAAAGGTTTTGAAGTGACTTAATTAAATACAAATATATATATCAAAGACTTAAAAACTGGATCAAGATCAAAATAATATTTTTAGAAGGAAAGATAATTGTTTCAGGATATTGAACCAGAGGTTTTCTTTTCTAAAAGTATTGAACCAGAGGTTTTCTTTTCTAAAAGTAGGTTGTTTGTGTAAAAATAATATTGAGGAAAATGTGGCATCTCTTGAACTCCTATCTAGAGATTAGTTCTTGAGTTGTACTTAACGTCAGTGGAGTTTGCTGTGTGACTGTAAATCGGGTAACTAATGAAGCCAGATAGCAATCCCGAGTTTTGGTTCTGGAGAGAGACACTTTGGAGTTTAAAGAACTTTGAACTTTTTTCCTATCATTTCATCCATCTGGCCAGCTTCAAACCATGATGTGTCTGGTGCTGCTGTGCTGAGCTACATGAAGGTACAGAGCGTGAGCAATCACAAACTGTCCTACAGAACATGACTTGAGAGTGGGAAAATGGTCTGGCTGCAAAAGTAAGAAGACCTACATGAAAAGCTGGGCAGGACAGTGTACCCAGCTGCCTGGAATCCCAGCCTTGGTAAGGTAAACTGGGCAGGTCCCTGGGGCTTGCTGGCCTACCCTAGCATTGAAGAAGACATTCAGCATCAGCCTGGAGCCTCCACACACATGTGCCCACATAGCACGTACACGCACGCACACACAGTTTGACTGCAAATGACCGAGGACTTGAGTAACATAATGGCCATGGTCCTCAATGACCAAAGACTTCCTGACATTCTCCTAGGACCGTCCCATGGTCAGCACTAGCAAGAGCGTGGGCAGAGTGTTAACAGTCCGGTCACCAGTTTCTGAGCCCCTGATGAGCCTTCTGCCACAAGGCACTTGTTTAGCCTGAGTCTGGGGCCCCCATTCTGTATTGCCCTCTGACCCAGCAAAACTAAAGGCCAAGCCACACGGTCCTGGGCTGATCACTTCTACTTAGAATAGCCTCCACCAGCTAGTGCAAATATATGGAGCTTTCGGTGAAATTCAATTAGTCTTTCTTTAAGAAGGAAAAGAAATCCAATTTTACCAAACACAGACAGACGGTGGACAGCACTTTGATGTTACAACCTCTCAGTGATGCTTTACTTAGTCACAAGTTCATAAGCAAGAAGGCTTAATTACTTGGGAAAACACAGGATTAAAGCTAGGCACAATGTCCGAGTATCCACTGTTGAGCAACTTGATTTGAACCTGTGCACCCAGTTCGTGTGTGGTGGGAACTTTGATGTGGGATGACAAGCTGAGAGTCATGACCTGCGTGGAGAAGCTCCTTCAGATGGCAGTTGCAGGCTGTGTAGGCGGGGAAGCAGGGTCTGCCAGGCCGGTTTGCTCAACTTTGATGTCCAAGCAGGCACAGGCTCCACTGTTTGCTCTTTCACTGGAGGATGGATCGGGAGCCTCCCACCTTTCCCAGTGGACAATGGCCACTGACGGAGTGTGACGACTGTTGACCATTCCAGAAGCCTGGCGAACCAGAACAGGGCTTTGGAAAGTACAGAGCCAGGAGAGGGGAGCGGGGGTGGGAGGGCTCTTTTTAAGACAGTCGTTTCTCCAGATGTAGCTTTCCTTAAAGGTCTAGGGCGGTTGGGAGCATCCAGTGGAGATAAAAATAGTCTTCTATTGCAGACACCAAGCGCAGCAAATTGAAAGTTTAAGTCCTTTTTGTTCCCTTCATCAGAGTACATGTGCAAAGAGAAGCAGTATGTTTAAAAAATGGCATAGATTAGATCATTTTAGCTTCTTATTCTAAAAAAACAAGCAAGCTGTGAAAGCATCAGATGATAGGGAGCAGTATTAGAATATATAAAGAACTTTTACAGATCAATTAAGACAAGCAACTAAATTTTTTAAAAGTGGACAAAAGACTTGAGATGTTGTACTTAAATAAGGGATAGATGGAAAATGTGCACATGAAAAGACACAGCGTTGGTCATTAGGGAAATGGAAATTAAAATTATAATGATATGCTAACAGTCCTAAGTCCTGGCAGGGGTGCAAAAAGAATTACCATGCATTGCTCCCAGGACATAAAATGATACAGCCACATCGGAAAACACTTGAGCAGCTTTCTTACCAAAGGAAAGCAAACGTGCCACGTAGCACAGAAATAACAGCTCCTAGAGAAATAAGGTATTTGTTCTAGAGAAATATAATTCAGATACAGATATCTGTAGCTGCTTAATTTGTAAAACAACCAAAGACTGGAAGTGTCCATCAAGTAGCAAATCGACAAACTGCGGTACGTTCATTTAATCGGATAATATTCCATAGTTTAGGTGCCGGGTCAGGAAAGCTGGAGAGATGGTTTAGTGTTTGAGAGCTCATCTTGCTCGTACAGAGGACCTGGGTTCATTCAGTCCCCATCATCCCCATCAGGCAGCTCACAGATACTGTAACACCAGCTCCAACCCTCTTCTGGACTCCACATGCAACTGCACGCACCCACCTCCCACATCACATAACTCAAATATTTTTGTTTGTTTGTTTGTTTGTTTAGGGTCTCGTTATATAGCCCCAGTTGGCTTCAAACAAGATGTTTTTCCTACTTCATTTGAAGGTGTGCACCACCATGCCCCTGGCAATAAACCTAAGTCCTTTTTTATTTTTGAAAACAACAAGGTGGTTAGGGAGACAGTTCTGTCAGTAAGAGCCTTTGCTTATGCAAATGAACTCTGTAGACCAGACTGGCCTCTAACTCAGAGATCCACCTGTCTCTACTTCCCGAGTGCTGGGATTAAAGGCGGCCGCCCCCACTGCCCAGCTAAAGAACTTTTAGTATGGTAGAAATATTCAATATTGCTATATCTTTTGGTTGGTTGGTTGGTTGGTTGGTTGGTTGGTTGGTTGGTTGGTTGGTTGGTTTTTCGAGACAAGGTTTCTGTGTGTAGCCCTTTGCTGTCCTGGAATTTACTCTGTAGACCAGACTGGCTTCAAACTTAGAGATTCGCCTGCCTCTACCTCTGTTTCCCAAATGCTGAGATTAAAGGCAAGCACCACCACCACCTGGTTTATATTCTATATCTTAATGATTGTGGTGATTATATGTGGTTACCTACATCATTATTAAAATGCATTAAATCATACATTTTGAATAGTTGTCCTAAGCTACAAAGTGAGATTAAGACCAATCTGATTATATCTATGTTGACCCTGTCTCAAAAAAAAAAAATACACATATGTAATCTTTTAAAAGGTATATTTAGAATGATACTTCAAAAGCATAAAATAAATGATACTTCAGTAAACTTGACTTAGAAAAGCATATTTAAAAGCTCTCATCCCAGACAGAGCTAGATGTGGTGGTTCACATCTGCATTCCCAGCATTTGAAAGGCTGAGGCAGGAGGATTCCCACAAGTTGGAATCCAGTCTGGGCTATATAATGAATGAATTTCAGACCATCCAGGGCTAGAGTGAAACCCAGCCTTTAAAAAGCAAAATATAGCATAGGCACACCTATAATCCTAGCACTCAGGAGGCAGAGGCAAGATCATGCAGTAAGTGCTAGGCCATCTGGGGCTATATATTGAGGTCCTGTCTCAAAAAAAACAAAACAACTAGTTAAATAGTGAGATAGATAAATAAAAACTGTCACCTTCTCTAATATTCATTATTAGCTGTGACCAGTGGTGTACTGAGAATTCATGTTTGTGGTATGTAGTTGGTTACCTGGAGTGTTTTGATTCTTTCTGTTGCTGGTATCCAGCAATAGAATACTACGTTCTGATGGTTAGTAGAGAATGGAGATCAGTGACATCGTGAAGTTTTGCTGCTGATGAATCATGAGTCAGTCACCTTTGTCCCAGCATGCATTGGGTTTACTTATGCTCACAGGTATATGACTCTTCATTCCAATGAGGAGAAAGTCTGAACAATGGGGTGGGGGTGTAGCCTTTCCCCCTCCATTCTTGGGCTCCTTACCCCTAGGCTTCATTCAGGCCAGTGAGACCCCTAAATAATGAGGCTATTACTAGGATTCTGAAGGAGACCTCTGGTGTAAATATCCAGATGTGAGTCTTTTGGGGGCCTGCCTGTGTCTGCAAGTTCCTGCCCCAGAGAAGGTGAGAATCCTAGGGAGAGCGGAGACCCAGCAAAACTGTTTGAAATTCCGCGTGAGAGTCTCCCTCGTCCTACTGCCTTTGCCCACCCCCACTCCCACCCCCAAGTGCACTTCATCAGCATCGGAAGGACTGGTTCCCGGCACTGCCTGCCCTGCTTGGCTGGCGTCCCTGAGGAACTGAGCTAATGAGTAGATAACACGCATTTGCCAAGGCCTTCCTGGATGTGGTACCTGGGCTTTGTTAATTTTCAGATGCTGCCATCCTTGGCTGGCGACCATTTAATTCTCTTTCAGAGCAGTCATTTATTTTTAGCATTTGCTTATTTTCCCTCTGCCTCACTCAGGGAAGGGGACCATTAAGTCCTGCCTCTAAGAAACCAGCAGTCCCGCCAGGGTGCTGTTCCATAGGGGAGGCTCTTTAGGCCTCTCCCTGGTGCACTCAGAGGCTCCACAGGTGGTCTTGGTGCCAGCAAGCTGGTGCTGCCCTTGCTGGACTCTGGCAGTCTCCCTGGCAGCCTCCTCTGCTGCTGCTTAGATCCGAGGGCGAGCAGGCAAGGCGTCCCTGCCCCTCTACTTTGGCAGGATCTAAGACCAAAGAGTGCTCAAGGAAGACTCAGTTAGGTTTCAGGTGCTGAGATGGAGCTCCATGCCTAAAGCAGCTTATACTTTCACATCTTACTCCACCGTTGAAGGAAGTGAGGGCAGGATCTCAAACAGGGCAGGAACCTGAAGTCAGAACTGTTACAGAGGCCATGGGGGAGCTCCTTACTGGCTTGATTCCTCTGGCTTGCTCTGCCTGCTTTCTTATAGAACCCAGGACCATCAGTCCAGGGATGGCACCACCCACAATGTACTGGGCCCTCCCCCATCAATCACTAATTAAGAAAATGCCCTACAACCGTATCTTGTGGGTTTTTGTTTGTTTTGTTTCTCTGTAGTTTTAGAGCCTGTCCTGGAACTAGTTCTTGTAGACCAGGCTGGCCTCGAACTCAGAGAGATCCTCCTGCCTCTGCCTCCTGAGTGCTGGGATTAAAGGCGAGCGCCACCACCACCTGTGCCTACAACCATATCTTATAGAGGCATTTTGAGGGTCTCTTCTGTCAGATAAAGTTAATCAAGTTCACTAAAAACTGTGTGTCAAGTTAGCATAAACTATTCAGCATAGAGACCTTACTTGGAAGCATTGGCCACCTTTGTCTCTGGCTGTGACCTCCTCAGCACAAGTGTATCCAGTCTTCCTCTCAGGATATCTATGAATGCAGCCCAAGACATTTGAAGATGACAATGCATATCTATCTCAGTGTCACAGGGTTGGACATCTCTGGCTAGTATGTAAACAGTTGTGGGCTCTGGAGTCAGGTACCTGGGTTTGAACTCATACTCTGCCTGTTACTCACTTGGCAAGTTATTTGACTTCTCTGTGATTATTTTTCTGGCTGTAAAATAGGATAATAAGCAGGTCTACCTCAGCCTGTGAGGTTAAATGTAGAAATAGACAAAAAGTGTTTAGAACAGTGTCCTGCTGTAAAGTAAGCTGTGCTGGGTTTAAGTGCCTCCATTATTATTATTTCTGACTTCCCCAGAAGGGCCTTCAGGTAAACCTACCTTAGATGTAGTGGCAATGGTACCTGCCTCGTCTATAACTCTTAGGTGACTAAGAACCAGTAGAGCTCTGGTTTCCCTTTTCAGCCCTTTCCGTCTTTATACAGGGACCCTTGAGTAAAGTTCTCTATACATAGTTGGCTCTCGTCTCAGGTGGCCCTCTGCCCAATTAGGGCAGTGCCCAGGATTTCCCAGCAAGGAAGGGTGGGCAAGGGTACTAGCCAAGTGCCTGGAATGCCAGTGCCATGCCCCCAGAAAAGTATTCAGGGCTTGATGGTTCCCCACTACTGCTGCTGTGGCCGATTATCTCTGAGTAACAAAGAATCATTTCTAATCCCATTTGGAGTCGCTGTTCACGATAATCCTGTTTCGTAGTAATGATATTCCGTTGCAGCATACTCCCGTTTCTAGTTTGGCAGATGCATGCCTCGACCTCAGACAACCCAAGACACTGCTCAATGGAAAACTGTGCCAACTCATTTGCCTAACATGACAGTATCCGCCCCTCCCCACTTCAATTCTGTATTCTATTCTGGAGTTGTATGTTCAGTGCTCTTTCTTCTGGAGAGTGTGAGTTGGGGCAGGGCGGCTTCCAGTGCCATCTGGTTCAGCTGCTGAGGAAAGGCTGTTCATTTTGGGGACTGTGACATGGTCTAGACCCATTCCTCTTCTTTGAGACATCTTCTAGTGCATCTGTGCCTTAAGCTACTTATCTGAATAGGACTCATAGGCTGGAGGGGCAGGATAGAGTTAGATGAGGCCAGTGTGTCCGAGTTTCAGCAATGTGACAGCTACATGAGTAAAATATGATGTAGGAAACAATATGTTTAATAAATAGTGAACGACCTGGTTAGTTGTTTATCTATGAATGGACGTAAGACTATAGAGCCACAGTCAAGTGATGAGCCATGGGGCTGTGTTCTGTTCATCACTACATCACTGATTTCATTGAGGCCAATCAAACAAGCAGATTAAATGATATACAAAGGTGTATTGATAGGCTAGATGAAAGAACATTATCTCAATGGCTTGTAGCAATGATTAAATTTGTACTGGTAAAAATTAATGGGGACAAGGGTATATACGTCAGGGTTATAATGTTTGTATGTCATGTATAAAGCCTTGGATTTAGTCCTCAACACTGCAGAAAGAATTTATATATATAGGTGTGTATGTGTGTGTATGTACGTGAACGTGTGTGTGTGCGTGCGTGCATGAGTGTGTATGTGGAGACTAGAGGTCAACATTGGGTGTTTTTCTCTGTGACTATAAACCTTGTTGGTTTTTCTTTGCTGGGGAGGTGGGTTCAAGACAGGATTTCTCTGTGTTACATACAGTTCTAGCTGTCCTGTAGACCAGGGTGGCCTCAAAATCACAGAGATACACTGCCTCTGTCTCCTGAGTGCTGGGATTAAAGGCGTGCGCCACCACCACCTGGTAAACCTTGTTTTTTTTTTTTTGTTTTT